>NC_065533.1:867521-1002533 GCF_020184175.1 Aphis gossypii
ACACGATTTAGCAGATATATTTATGGAGCATTTAAAAAAACTGCCATTTTCAAAGTCATTTTGTATCATGCCGACGTATAGCCTACCCTACAGGCGGGTGGCTTCACTTTCACATGACCCTAGATTATTATAGACCACACAATACATGGATTATATAAGTAGATTTATTATTGTCACATTTAAGAAAGCGGTCATTTTCAAAGTCATTTTACATCAAGCCGACGTTACCAGGATGTACCTACATTCTCACACGATTTAGCAGATATATTTATGGAGCATTTAAAAAAACTGCCATTTTCAAAGTCATTTTGAATCATGCCGACGTATAGCCTACCCTACAGGCGGGTGGCTTCACTTTCACATGACCCTAGATTATTATATACCACACAATACATGGATTATATAAGTAGATTTATTATTGTCACATTTAAGAAAGCGGTCATTTTCAAAGTCATTTTACATCAAGCTGACGTTACCAGGATGTACCTACATTCTCACACGATTTAGCAGATATATTTATGGAGCATTTAAAAAAACTGCCATTTTCAAAGTCATTTTGAATCATGCCGACGTATAGCCTACCCTACAGGCGGGTGGCTTCACTTTCACATGACCCTAGATTATTATAGACCACACAATACATGGATTATATAAGTAGATTTATTATTGTCACATTTAAGAAAGCGGTCATTTTCAAAGTCATTTTACTTCAAGCCGACGCTACCAGAGTGTACCTACATTCTCACACGACTTAGCAGTTATATCTTTTGATTATTCAGTGTTATATAATCTAACGCACAAGACAGTACGAGGTTTTTTCGGCTACGAAAAAGAGCTTAAATAACGAACGCACAAATCACAACATATAAGAATCATCCAGCTGTTAAACGTAAGTAATTGGTTTTGTAAGAATAATTAAAATATTTTAGAAGTATACATAATCAAATTTTTAGATGACTGACACCAACACCGACAACAGCATCCATAACGTAGAATATGATATAATACAGATTTTAAACGAATCACCGATAACTAGCCCCGTCTCATTAAATATGTCAAATTTATTCACTTCGTATAGTGCTATAGTAAGTTGCTAATTTTATGATAATGAAATTATAATTTAAGATTAAATTAATTATTATTGTTTAGACTCCACCTGAAGCATTTTCTACGGAATCATACTCACCAGATATGTTCCCTTCGTCATCGGAACTGGTGGATGGAAATCAACAGAGAGAATTTTCCCCTAGTATGTTGGACTTGCCGCAGTTAAGGACACCCAGCGAGTATCATCAATTAATCGTTGGAATAATGGAAAGTTCTACACAATCTTCGATGAGACCAACTACGTCTAATGATTGGGGAGATGACGCTAATGAAAATGCTGAGTTGTGCAAACACATGGACCAGTATGAACAATCGATTGTGAAAAATGCAGCTTCTGATGACTGGGCCAACAACGAAGAAGAAAATGCCGAATTAAATAAACATATGGATGAGTATGAGTGGTGGGGTAGTGATTTCGATAATATTAATAAATTATTTTTAAACAAACATCCGTAATATACATTTTTTTTTTCTCATTTACATACTTGACTTATTATTTCAAACATTCTGGTTAAATCATATATGAAAACGAATCTATATACATTAAAAAATATAAAGCAACACCAGCTCTTGGTTCTGCAGCTATACGCCACGCCCTTAGACCCACCCCGTTAATCCTCAATCTTAGCCCTCAACCCCCGCAACCGGTATATATATATAGTTGCACATGCGCACAGACTACTACCACCAAAAAATATCCCATGGCGACAGACGACCGGACAGTCAAGTGTCGATGGTCACGACAGACTTCAGTCGCTTCTCAGCTACATTACACTCGACGTTCTCGTAGTCTTTACAATTTTTATTTCAGTTTTTTTTTTTTTCTAAATATTGAAAAAAAAAAAAATGTTTAAATGTGATCAGTGTTTAGCCGTTTTTAGGCGTAAAGATAGTTTAATTCGTCATAAAAAAAACCATGATGGTGTTCGTTTTTCGTGCACAATATGTACATCAACGTTTAGCTATAAATCTGGATGTGTTTGTCATATGAAAAACGTGCATAGTATGTATATAATATTTCATTATTTTTAATTAAAATATATTAAATATTCATTATCAATTATTTTTTCAAGGTGTTGCTCATGCTCAACCATTAATAAGACGTGTTGAGATAGCGACCGCTCCGCCTGTACCCGACACACCAATAAACAATCGACAGCTTTCACATGAGGAAATTGAAATCGCGCAACAGATATTTGTGCCAGATATACCAGCTGGACGATCAAGTACTCATCAATTCAGTCAAAATAATTTCACATTTGGGGAGAACGAACAATGGGGTGACGATACCAGTGACGCGTTATGTGCTGAAGTGTTGGATATTGTTGAAAATGTCGGGCTATGCGAAAATCAAGGTAAGATTTATCTTAATATTATAAGCGGGGTTTCGTTAATTTAAAACTTTTTTCTTTTTTCTTTTTTTTTAAATCTTTAGATTCTTTTATGAGAATTGTAGGAAGTAAACGCCGACATGTGGGGGGTAACGCGTCGTGTGTTAAAGTGAAAAGGGCTCGTATGAATATGATTAAAGGTTTAGGTTTTAAGGAGATTAAATCGGCATTTAATAGAAAAATTGTTTGGTACTATGCCAAAAATTCTGGAAACGTTAGAACTTATAAATCATTTTTCGAAACATTAAAATCTGGTCTTGTAGACTTATTAAAAAAAAATGTATCTGTTAATCCAATTAAATTCAACCTAAAGTTAGAGGCGACCTATAAATACCTCATTTAGAAATTCGATGGAAAACAGATCATTTAAAACATCTGCAAAACCAATTTTAATGATTCGGAAATAAATGATTTAATAGAACATTCGTTACGGCATTGTTGAATGAGGAAGAAGTATATTTAGGTAAAGGATCTGGTTATGTGTTTCAATGTATCGATGGCTTATTATTAACAGTATATAAGTATACACCCACCGGTGACGTACTAGACATTAGATTACCCATAATTAGAGATGATAATGATGAGGATGACAATAATAATGGAAGTGGTGATAATATTAATAATGATAATGATAATGATGGAGGTGGTGATAATATTGATAATAATAGAGGTGGCGATGATATTGATAATAATGATAATAATGGAGGTGGCGATGATATTGATAATAATGATAATAATGGAGGTGGCGATGATATTGATGATATTGATAATAATGAAGATAATAACGAAGATTACAATGATAATGGTGGGATAAACAATTTTGCCATTGGTGGTTCGTCTTATATAAAACTACCTACATATATTGAAAAGAAACGAGCAACAATTAACCCTCAAAATAGCGACCAGCAGTGTTTTAAATGGTCCATTTTGGCAAAACATGTACGGGTTCCAATAAACATCGTGTCGGAAATAATTATTATCGTCATGAAAATAAATATAATTTTGAAGGATTGTCATATCCAACTCCGTGGGACGAGATCAAGATTTTTGAAAAAAATAATAATGTGTCTGTAAATCTTTATGGTATTAAAAAAATAGATCAATCTACACCAAAATGTAAAAATTACCACATTTCCCATTAAGAGTTGTAGATGACGAGAAAACTGATCACTTTGATATAATTTTATTTAATGACGGGGAAAAGAGCCACTATGTGTACATATCAAATTTTTCTCGCTTAATACGGTCACAATCAACATTGCATGGTCATGCGGTTTATTTCTGCAAACGATGTTTTACTTCTTTTGATCAACAAAATTTAAAATACAAACTAAATGGCCAGTTAGCACTCGAACAACATCGATTGATATGTGGATCGCACAAGCTGATACTTCCCAAAATGCCTGATGTCGGCACAACACTTCAATTTAAATCATGGGAAAATGCGAATCGTCATCCATTCACGATCTATGCTGACTTCGAGGCGTTGCTTTTCAAAACCAACGAAAATAAAGGTACAAATTCTAAAATAATACAGCATCATAAACCTATGAGCTATGGGTTTGTTGTTAAGGTATCAGATGATGTACCGCTAGATTTAGTTATTGCATTTAATATTCCTACCTCACCGGTCATCTATCGTGGCAACATTGGCGAACAGGATGTCGCAAAACATTTTGTTGAAAGTATTGTTGAAGTTTCTCAAAAAATTGAACAACTACTAAAAACAAATGTACCAATCACTATGAGTGACGATGATACGCGTAGACATAATGCTAACACGCACTGTAATTTCTGTAAACAGAGTTTCAATTCAGTAGAGAAAGTCCGAGATCATTGTCACCTTAGCGGAAAGTTTCGTCAATCGTTATGCTATAAATGCAATATAACCTTACAGCAACCCAAATTTGCGCCTTGTTTTTTTCATAATCTGTCAAGTTACGATGCGCATTTCATTGTAACGGAACTCGGATATGACACAAAAACAATTGATGTAATCCCAAATACCGAAGAAAAATATATTTCATTTTCTAAATATATAAGTAATACGTTCACAATAAGATTCGTTGATACAATCAAGTTTATGGCGTCAAGCTTATCATCACTCGCAAATAATCTGATGACAACAGGATACGATAAGTTTAGAGAGACAGCTAAACATTTTTCCACCGTCGATATGCCACTCGTAACACGTAAAGGTGTTTATCCATACGAGTACACAGACCGATGGAAAAAGTTAGATATCGTTACTTTACCTGAAAAAGAAGATTTTTACAGTACTCTTACAGAGTCTGAAGTCAACGATGAAGAATATGAACACGCAAAAAACGTATGGAACCACTTTAGTTGCCAGACGCTTGGCGAGTATTCAGACTTATATTTAAAAATCGATATCCTCTTGTTGTCAGATGTATTTGAAAATTTTCGTGATCTGTGTTTAAAAACATATAATCTGGATCCAGCATTTTACTATACGGCACCTGGATTCAGTTTTGACTGCATGCTTAAACACACATCTATAAAATTGGAGCTATTGAGTGACTACGATATGCTATTGATGATAGAAAATGGTAAGTTTTTTTTTTTTTTTTTTTTTTTTAATAATTAGAATTTAACTTTTCCTATAGGTATACGAGGGGGATTAGTTCAAGCGAGCAAACGGTACGCTAAAGCGAATAATGAAGAAACTTTAAATTACGACGCAGCGGAAGAGAAATCATGGATTGTATATCAAGATTGTAAGTATAAATATTATATGCATATATACATTATTTTTTTTAAATGGTTTTTTTTTTTTTTTTTTTTTGTAGGGAAATTGAAGAACTTGAAAGAATAGAAGCTGAGCTAGTAGCAATGATGGATGATGCAGGATATAATGTATAATAATATTATAACAATTGTTTTTTATTTTTTTATCATTTTTTTGAATTGTTATTTTATAATTTTTAATTAATTAAATATTTTAAACTGAAAATACTCTGTTATAAAATTGTAGATTTTTTTTTTTTTTTTTTTTGTTTTTTTTTAGTTTAATATGTGACAAATGGTTGTAAATGTTAATTTGTACTAGATATTTATAACTTATGTAAATGGTAGTATAAGTATATATTAGGTAAGCATAAAAGTAAAACAATGTTAAATTATAATATTATTAAGTTTATTAAAAAAAAAAAAATAATAAATAAATAAATAAATATACATTATTACATTATAAATTGTAAGAAATAATTATGTTCAGCTACTTGTTAGTTTTGATGTCTTTTTGAAGATAAATCCAGTGTTTCCATGTGTCTATTTATTTAGGATCCGTATTTTCTGTATGACTTTCCTTAAGGTCTGATATTTTAGGTTTCATATACTTGTCATTATCTTCCAGATCAGATACTTTAAATTTTAATTTTTCGGTTAATTGTTCAATAGCTAATAATTTTAATTCGATAACTTGAATTTTTCTCATAACTGTTTCGATTACTCCAACTTGAGTTTTAGTGTTATTTTCAATTTTAACCATTTTTTCATTTAATTCAAATTTAATTATTTTTACAGAGTCTTCGAGTTTAGAAATAGTTTTTTTTTTTTTAGTTTCGCCAGCTTGAGAACCACCAAACACATTCATAATTAAAATTATATTTAGTAAGTATAATGTATGAAAAGAAAAATTAATTTTTTTTAATATAATTTTCTTCGATGATTTTCAAACGGGAATTTAAATCCGAAATATATGATCCATGATTCGGTAAAGAATTTTCATCAAATATTCCTGTTATGCGATCAATTTCGGTTTTTACACTGTCTATTGTATGAATTATAAAAGACTGCTGTGTATTAGTTTCTAAATAATTATTAAACAGCTCTGACACGCGAATTTCCAACGATAGTAGATGGGTAATATTACTTTTTAAAGAATCAATTTCTTTCTGCTGAAGTTTTATTTCATTTTGTATTGTTTTGTAACTTGCCTGAATATCTGAAATAATTTTTTTAGTATCACCAGCTTGAGAACCTCCAAACACGTTCATAGTTATTAAAAGACTGACACTATATTTTAACGTCACATGTATTTATCCAACTATTATGCGTGTTATCAAATCCAAGCCACTTGACAAGCATTTTATTTTGTTTTTTACGTATAATTTTTTCGATCAGATATTCGTTTGGATGTTTGGTTTTATGAATTTCACAAGAGTAAAAACAACCAGCGATTGGTTTACCCGTATAATCTTGTAACTGATAAGTGACTGGTAATGTTTTATTTATTTTGTTAATTTTGAATATTTCCGTAGACCAATTGGGTAAATAACCTTTTGTAAACACTCCTTTCTGTGTACTGATACGAACGTTATCACCAACATTGAATTTAATTTTTTCTTTGTTAATTATATGCTGTCTTAATACCACTGACTTTGGTTCAGCATCTGCTTGTACTAGCGTCATCCCTATAGTTCTATGTTTTGAGTTATTATATTCGCTAAGCAGCAACGGTAAAATCGAAATCCATTCGTGTGAGCCACGCGCCGTAAACTCTCTAAACATTTTTTCTTTTAAAGTACGATTAAATCGTTCGACAATACAAGCTTTCATTATGCTAAACGTTGAATATTTGTGTATATTATATTTGTCCATCAATGCGTCGAAAGTAGTGTTGTAAAATTCTTTGCCATTATCGATTTGTAAGAATTTAGGCGAGCGATCTATTAATATTTTAGACATTGCGTTTGTGACTTTGACTTCTTTTTGACTTTTTAATGGCACGGCCCACGCAAATTTAGTAAAGCAGTCTATCACGCATAAAATATACTTGTAACCTTTATTTTTCTTTGAATACGGTATCATTTCAACCAAATCAGCCTGCCATAAATCATTTTTTCCATATACGTTGACTCTGCGCCTAACGAATTTTTTCTGTGTCGGTTTGTGTAGTTCAATAGCGATTTCACGTTTAGACATTTGGTATTCGTTTTATTAACCCAGCTTCAAGCAATTCTTCGAATATCGATATTATTTCATTAGAAACACCTGTATTACCAGCGGCTTTCGAAGCCAAAAGTAATCGTAACCGGTCGACTAACTCATTCGGATTATCCCAATACACTAAGTTGTGTTTCTGTAATTTCATAGATAGTTGGCCACCAGATGGAAATAATTTACATATTATATCCTTATATTTAGCACCACATTTTTTAATTTTATTTTTTTTAAAGTTAAATGTGCCGATGTCTGAATTAATATAGATTTATATTTTTCTAGATCGTTATCTGAATAAATAAGTGGGTTTTTCAAAAATAATAACTGGATTATACCCGAGGTTGATGAATAAGTAGTACCATCGATAATAATAAAGTTTTCAATAAATTTCACTTCTTTATCACCCAAGATAATATTTCCATCTGAAAGTTTTTTCGGGCCATAGGTTTTATCTAAATCTGCAGAGTGAAACCAATTTTCAATTTCTTGTTGGTAGTTTTCGTTAAGATTCGATTCGTTGATAGTTTTTGTTTCGATCGATGTCGTTTGGGTTGTATCCGATATTTTAGTTAGGGGGTCGATAATAGGTTTGAAAGTTTGTGACATTAATTTTTGAACATTAGCTTCACCAGTTTTTAGTGTGATGAATTTACGTTTAATATTTTCTTTAGCTTTGACCAACTCGTCTAATATAGTACCTTCATCCTTCATGACTGTGTTTTAAATGAAAATTTTTATTTTATGCGTCGACTTATATAACTACATACGTATCAAATCCAAATCGATAACGTCCGCTATCGCGCTCACTATCTTTACAAATAACAACGAACGCAAATCTATCTCGGTTCCAACACGTAACGCAAAACTGCTTAAATTGTATATATGTCATATCACCTGAACAGTGTTCATTATACACATGTCTTAAATTGGTCTCATCTTGTTTGAATAATACTATTAAATTAGCTTTGTCTCGGATCAACTGTTTAGGCACTTTTGAATAACTCTGAGCTAGGTAAAATATATCTATTTTATTGTGACGTCCGCGGGAAAAAAATTCCCTTATCACATTCTGATGTTCTCCGATAACATCGTCCATAATAAATATCGAGTTTGGTAAAACTTTTTCTGGTGAAATGACTTTATCGTTCTCGAAAAATGTAAAAATGTTAACACCATCAATATCGTCAATTATACTTTTTAATAATTTATATTTTGGTTGTTCTAACGTTTTAGAGTATATGTAAACGTTTTCAAATCGTAAGCCATTCTTATCAACGAGTAGAAAATATATCAAATTTGTTTTGCCGCATCCGGAGCTACCCAACACCAGTGAACGTATGGTGTTTGGAAATAGCTCACCATGCCTAAACTGTATTACGTCCGGAGTATCAATGTTATAAATTTGAATTTTTTTCTCTTGTTCGATAAAACGCATTTTTCACTATAAATATCAATGTCATGTAATTGAAAGCGTCACACGATGTCTCCCGTTCGTAAGCGAAACAACAATAAGGGTTCCGGTCTTATTAACTCTGCCATAAATCATTTACCAGTGGAATTACATTTGCCCGGTTATAGGTAAGTTACTACATTACATAATTAAATTATACTAATTGTTGTATACATATTTTAGATTTGCTGGTCCTGGTACAAAATTAAAAGAAAGATTGGCACGCGGTGAACGAGGTATAAACAATCTAGACGAATTGGCCAGAACTCATGATATAGCTTATGAAAAAAGTAATTCACTAGCCGATAGACACAGGGCCGACGAAATATTAGAAAATCAAGCTTGGGAAGTGTTTAAGTCTAAAAACACCGGTATTAAGGAAAAAGCCGCATCCTGGTTGGTTACTACAGCTATGAAGGCTAAACGCAAGATGGGTGCTGGTTGTGGTTTTAAACAGATGGTTTTGGCAGCTAAAAAATCGATCAAAAATAAAATGAATGAAAAGAATATAACTAAGTTAATAAAAACATGTTTGTCAGCTGCTAAAAAAACGAAAAATAAGAAAACTAAAACTCCGAGAATTATACCTATACCGAAAAAGGGCGGTGTTTTACCTTTAATACCTATTTTTGCTGGTTTATCGGCATTAGGTGCTCTTACCGGCGGCGTCGGTAATATAGTAAAAGTTGTAAATGAATTAAATTCTGGTAAAAACACGCCTATTCATCTAGGAAAAGGTTTATATCTTTCACCACACAAGGGGCGATCTTATAAGATTGTCAAAGGTAAAGGTTTATACTTGTCGCCTTACAAAGGCGGAACAGTGAAGAAAACTAAAAAAAACTAATTTCTACGTTACCCGATAGAGCGTTGTACGATTATGAGATTATAAAATACGCTGGCATGTTGAAAATACCTCATTTCATAGGAGTGTTTTCAAGAGACAAGTTACCTCTAAGAGTTAAACACAAAGAGTCGGCGGTAATTAATTTGGACCTCGAAATCGGTACAGGAACGCATTGGGTAGCGTATAAAAAAATCGGGAAACAAGTTAAATATTATGATAGTTTTGGAAATTTACCACCACCGCTAGAAATACAAAAATATTTCAACGGGTGTAATATCGAATATAATTACGACAGACATCAAAAATACAATACGACAAATTGTGGACATTTGTGTCTACAATTTTTGTCATGTACACCATAACCTTAACCGGTAACTCGAGTGAATTGTCTTGTGACTTTTTCCCACCGATAGAAGTCAGTAAAAATGCTAAGATCTGTTTGTTGGGTTTTCAAACAAATAATTCTATTCCTAATATAAACGAAAAGTGTAATAAAATAGGTTTTGTTTATAATGATGTAAGCGTTAGCTATACAATACCTACAGGCTCTTATGAGTTGACAGAAATTGAAAGGGCAATAAAATATGCATTACATGGCACAGATATATTATTCGATTTGAAAGCTGATAATAATACACTAAAATGTACAATGTTTTGTAATGAAACTGTAGATTTTACCATGCCTAATAACTTAGGTCAGTTGTTGGGTTTCAAAAATTGTAAATATCCAGCTAATGTAAATCATGAATCAGATACGGTGGTTAATATTACAAAAACAAACTGTATATATATCGAATCAAACCTAGTTATAGGCTCATTCAACAACGGAAAGCAGTGCCATACAATACACGAGTTTTATCCGAATGTGCCTCCAGGTTATAAAATAATAGAGATACCATCACATTTGGTATTTTACCCTATCAATTCTACATCTATAACACATACAAGTATAATTTTAAAAAACCAGAACGGAGAGTTGATCGATCTACGAGGTGAACCGATATCAATACGACTATTAATTCAGGACTTGTGATAAAATGGCTTTGCAATTTTATAATATATATAGGCCTGCATATGTAAAACCCGTTAGTCGTGTAAGTAACACTAACAAGACAACAACTCTAAAGAAAAAGAAAAAGAAAAATTCCAAACGAAGACAAGTTGGAAAAAGTCTAACAGCTGAAAATTTAGCGTTTCTACGTTCGTTAAACGCTATTTAATATGGACAATACATATTTAGATGTGACAGCTGGATACGTTGACGAATGTAGAATAACGCAAATTGATTATCACTCGTTTTTACCTTATTCCACATCCGCTCTCTCTAATAACGATGAAGTACGTATTGCTTTACATAACACAGAATGCTATACTCTACCATGCGAGAGTTATATTTACATCGAGGGAACAATAACCAAGCCTGCAGAAATAACTGATGACATTCGATTTATAAGCAACGGGCTGGCGTTTCTTTTCTCCGAAATGAAATATGAGATAAACGGAATTCAAATTCAAAAACTCGCTAATCCAGGTATAACGACTACATTAAAAGGATATTGTTCTTATAATAAATCGAATATTACATCGCACCATAACGCCGCTTGGGATAATGACTTTGAAAATGTTAATAAAGATTTTATTGACAGTAATATGTTTAACGGTTGTATTAATCTAAAAGATTTGTTCGGTTTTTGTGAAGATTATAAACGTATTTTAATAAACTGCAACCAACAACTTATATTAAATAGAGCTTCGATAGATATAAATGCCATTAAGCAGTACTCAAATAATAAAGTTGTCACAGATGCGCCTAAACTAAAAGACGTTAAAATAAATATAACGAAAATATTATGGCGTATGCCTATAGTAAAAGTTAGTGACAAAGAAAAAATTAGATTGTTGAAAGTAGTAAACAATCAAAAGCCACTAACATGTGCGTTTAGATCGTGGGAGTTGTGCGAATATCCGTTTTTACCTCAAAACACATCGCATTCATGGAAAGTTAAAACATCCAACAAATTGGAAAAACCACGATATGTTATCATAGGATTTCAAACTGAAAGGAAAAATAGTCCAAGTAAAGCAATGTCATTTTTCGACCATTGTAAAATTAAAAACTTGAAGGTTTATTTAAATGCTGAAGTATTCCCCTATGAAGATTTCCAATGCGACTTTACAAAGAATAAAATTGGTACATTATACCACGCATACACCGAGTTTCAAAAATCTTACTATGGAAATGACAATGTTACACCTCTATTGTCCAGATGCGATTTTAAAAATCTTTCACCGATTATAATTGTTGACATGAGCAGACAGAACGATAACATAAAAACACCAACTGTCGATCTCAGGATTGAAATTGAAACCGATGTAGCTTTTCCCGCTTCCACTTCAGCTTATTGTTTAATATTACACGATCAAATTATAACTTATAATCCATTTAATGGAGAAGTGAGAACCTTGTAAATATTTTTTTTTCAATATTAAATAATCTTGTAAATATTTATTGTAAACCTTAATATTAATTTAATAAATAAAAATAATTTTTTTTTTAATATATCATGTTTTTTTTTTATTTTCACATAAATTATTTCATACAATTATTAAAAAAGTCGACGCTTTGTTTTACGCACTGTTGCGGGATAATGAGTGTATGTCGATGATGATGTTGGTGTTGTGTCGAAAAAATCTGGCCCGTCATTTTGATCGAACCCATTATTAGCATTATCCGACTGAAAAATATATATTTATAAAAAAAAAGATTTAGTACTATCTTAAACCGCGATGTTGGGTAAAAACACAGACTATATATATTATTAGCATTATCCGACTGAAAAAAAATATATATATAGTTTGTGGTAAAAATGAGCGACTATATAATAATATTATATAAATTATTACAATGCTCTGTGAATTTAATTTTTAACTTTTCAAATAATTGGTGCCATATTATTTTCTCTTCAGAACCACGTGAACGACGTGTGATAGGGAGATGTGATGATACTGATAACGCGAGGAGACTCCAAATTATTTTTAATTTCTTATTCGTTATAGGGTTTCATTATTTTTTTTTTCTTTATTTTTAAATTATAAATACCTTATCATCAGCGTGATTAATCATATCAAATGTTTGGGTATAAGGCTCCATGTTTGTTTGAGTATAAGGCTCCATGTTTATTGGTGAAAATCTTGGTGATAACGGCGAAATTGGAGACATCATTGACAGATTTTCATTTAACTAAAATAATAATTAATGTATTAAATATCACTGTTTATGTAACATATTTTTTTAAAATTACCTCATCCATGTCTTTTGCATTCCTCCGAGTTTCACAAATTTCTGCTAATTGTACGGCGGCGAACATTTTGACTTGATTGGCATAGATACGCTTCATTGGTATGTTTTGATAGACTTTCACATTTTTTATGACATTTATCATCTCTTCAACATTTTCCGGTGGTGCTGTAGCAGTAATTTCTTTTATATACGCACCAAATTCATCGATATGATTTAGAATTTTCGGTCGAGTAATTGTACATTTTTGATTGATACTATCAAAAATACACCATTCTAGTTCTTGCATTTGCAACAGATCAGCGCGATTCAAAAGTATTCGACAACCTTCTTGATTTTTTGTTTCTATTACTAATACATTTTCTCCGGAATACACCATACTCGATAATTTTAGAATATCTGACTCGAGAAATAGGGTTCGTTTATATTTTACTGTCTGGTCTAATATAAACGAAAGGATATGTCCCATCATCGAGAATACGCGTCTTAACAAATCTGGAGAGATATTCACATACCTTGAAGAAGTTATTATATGAACACGTACATTAAACTTATCTGTTGGATCGATTCCGATATGGATGAACTTGCGGTTGTTGAAATGTAAAGTAAAGTTGGTTGAGTTCATAAGATGTGCAGGTGGCGTCGGTGGTACATATTTGAAAACCTTGGAGTACACTTTTGCATTGTCAGCGATTGAGCCAGCCATATTTGTTGGTAGAAATATTTTAAAACGGAGTAAACGATTAATATTTTAAAACGGAGTAAACGATTAATATTTTAAAACGGAGTAAACGATTTGTAAACAGACTGAGTGTATTGGTAAAAATATTTGAAAGCGGAGTAAACGATTAATATGTGTCGTATGGTACACGATTGTCAACAGACTGAGCGTTCACAACTCTTGTCTGCCGATTTCTATATTTTAAGAATATTAAGATATGGATTTCAAGGTTTATCAGTACTCGAAAAAAGTATATGAATATTGTGAGTAACGTATTCTTTATATATCATATGATAGCGAATATTGTACTATTTTTTTCTCGGTGTAACGATATCGAGACGTTCAGTATCTAATGATTATTCGCGATTTCTATATTATGTTAGAAGGGGAAATACTTGTGCGCATGCGGGATATATTATACCGGTTGCGTGATGAACAGGTTGCGGGGATCTAATGGAGGGGGGTGTACGATGGTACACATCAAGGGTGTGGGATGTTGAAGGTACACACCAAGGGTGCGGGAGGTACACGGTACACACCAAGGGTGCGGTAAGTGGGTAGGTACACAAAAGGGAGGGTGCGGGAGGTACCCACACACCCAAGGGTGAGGGGTATGTGGGGGTACACCCACCAAGGGTGCGGTATGTGGGAGGTACACACCAAGGGTGCGGTATGTTGTTGTGGAGTGGGGGGTGCGGCACACACCAAGGGGCGGGATGCGGTTGTGGGGTGCGGGATGCGGGTGGGTGCGGTTTTAGAATCGGCTATTTATCCTACTTTTGACTATTCTTTTAGACGGATGTTTACAGTTTTATTGTGAACTCTTTTTGTTTGCTCTGCTCTCTTCGTGTGTCACCGACAAGCAGCTATTTAGCTCAACTTAGTCTCGTTCGTCGGCGTTTTTTCATTTTTATTTTCTCAGTTTTCCAATTGTGGGATGTTTTTTGACCAACTAGTTTTGAGAACCTATTGTTCCATCCTCTCAACAATGTTGTTGGTTGGTACTGTGACAGTCATTGAGGGTAGGTATATTCATCGGTTACATTCCATACAGCTGGTGGGTACATTGTGGTAGTTTTTCGAAAAATAATATTATATTTTCTCTTTCCAATTCTTCGATATTTTCCACTAACGGTAGTATTCATCAAAATAATCTAATAGATCCGTGAGATTTTCGGGTAAATTGTGTTTTTATATACATACATCTCTTCTTACGAGGTGCAAAGGAAGGAAAGCAAGTGCATCAACCATTCCACATGTGTTTCCGAAATTCTATTCATCCCTTTTGTACATGTGGCAAGTTCCCAGTTCTTGTACTTTATGGAAGGTTGATTGACACAAATGATAGAAGCAGCCTCTTACATTTATATGATTACCAATTACTTTTCTTTTGCTGCTTCAATAACTGCACTTTCAAAGTCAAGGTGTAAGTATTCTGGGGTCGGGATATATAAATTTCGTTTAGAACATTTCTTCCATTATAATTTGGAACATTTCCACATATGTTTGTTTAGTTTTCTTTATAAAATACAATAAATTGAAGTTAAAAATACATTATTTTTTTTTATCCGTATTACGTATAATTGTAAGAAAAATTTTTTAGACAATCCGAAATTTCCGTCAAGATACCAGGTGTCTGATGCTGTAAGTAGTCTTAAATGATCATCTGTTGCAAACATAACTATTCTTTCAGACGCCTCTGGACCATTGTCCTTCAATAATAGTCTATCATTATCAATAAATGCCCATTCACCTATAAAAAAAAATTGATATAATTATTGTTAACTATAATATGTATTTCTCCTAAATATAATATACTATTTTATACCTTGAATAATAATTTCTTGTATGTTTTGAGGTTCTTTTGGATTGTGATAACTTCGATGGTTTCTAATGGTACGTTAATATGACTTTCCTTAGGCAATTCAGCTAAAATATCTACTGCCACATTTTCGATTGCCTCGGAAAATATTTGGCCCGGGATTATTTGACGCTAAGGCTTTATTTTTAATTTTCCTTTGAATTTTTATGGCAGCTATAGCTATATATAATATATATATATAATAATAATAATTTTTTATTGATAAATAAGTATATATTATTATAAACGGGTAAGTGCCATTTAGTAAAAATAGTACAGTAATTAAATAACATAATGTTTTAAATTAATTAATTAAATAAATAAATAAATAAAGATAAAAAAATAAAAAATACTTATTAAAAAAAACGAAAAATTAGGAACGTATAAATAATAATATAATAATTAAATAAATTTTACCATTTCGATCTGCAGAATGATTATGATCGTGGATTTCCCGTAGATTTTGAATTGTATGTGATGTTTTTAAAATAGCTGGACACTTAAACGAACTATATTTTGAACATCTCCATCTGATAAAAAATTTACAATCTTTTTGACGTACGTAAGTAAAATCATTAAAACAAACTTTGTCATTTCCTTGAGTGAATTTAAGTATTTCCATAATTACACAGTCACAGATATAAAAATTACTCGGAGACAAGGTACTCTATACTGCACTATGTACAGGAACTATAGAAGTATACTAACCATCTAAGGTTTAACCGTATAATTTATCGTTAACAATATAGGCCCGCAGTAATAAATAGACCGCCAACAATATTTTCTAGACTTAAGAAATTTTGTCATTTTATTATTTGTCAATCGTACTACTATAATGATTTCGATAAGTAGATAACGTCTTTATGTGTCGATAATGCGATTAACAGCTATTATGCGTTCTGGACTCAAACTAATTGGTCAGTCGGTATAACATCGTAATCGCGTTTATTGAGAGGACGCTACACCGACATTTGTTTGTTTCCGTTTAGGATGTACAATTATATATTTATTTTATATAAGTAAACTTTGCAAACTCGACAAAGCAAACTTTGGGGATTTTTTTTCCGGGGGTTTTTTTTCCTGTGGATTTATTTTCCGGGGATTTTTTATCCGGGGGTTTTTATTCCGGGGATTTTTTTTCCGAATACCAGCTCCACTACTATAGGCTGCAATATTATTAAAACAGAAGAAGATGCCCAAACAATATACAAATAATAATATTAAATAAATTTCATTCAAAATCAAAGTATGGATCTAAAACATGATATATCTTTCGGATCACCTCCCGTAAACATACCATTGCACCTATATAGTATGTGCCTACCAGTGGCGTATTTACGGGGGGGGTATGGGGGATAGATCCCCCCTTGGTCTTCTTTTTACTAGTAAGTTTAATAATGTTGGTAAGTGTACCTTCCCCCCACCGTCGAGGAAATTATGTTTTCCAACGTATATCCCCCCCTGGACAAAATCCTAAATACGCCACTAGTGCCTACTAGGTATTAAAATTATAAACTTAAGTAGTTACTCTCCAGAAAAACAATGTATTTATAAGATACCTATATAACTGTGTATGAAAACAAGTTCCTCACATCGATTGCTAAAAACACACTAAATCAGATAATATATAATCGACGAGTTGGTGCCAATAACTATAGGAAGAAAGGAAGGTATAGAAAAAAATGTATTTTGATATTTCGTCGCGCGTGTCGCCAATTAGTAATACGACGGCTGGAATTTCAAAAGGCCAAAACATTAGATATAACAATGAATAGTATCTATGACTAGACCCACATCGAACAGCATCGGTAGAAAACTGGTAAAATTATACAGCGAGTACAGGCAATAAATTACGATAGGTAATGATAACTAATTAAAAAAAAAAAAAAAATTGTCAAGGATAGGTACCTGAGACATATATCAGTAGAGATAAACTTCCGATTTTGGCACACATGTTAAATTACGAAAATAATTGGACCATTCGAGTTTGACTCAACACTCAAGCAAGACACGTCTAATTTCTTTAACATAATTGACATTCAAATAGCAAAAGTAAGTACAATATTGACGTAACATTATATTTATATTTTATTTTTTTACTGGATAAGAAATGTTAGTACACAAACAATTAGAATTTCTTTAAATGCATAATATAATTTGCGATGTTTAAAAAATGTTTCATAAGATTTGCAGTCGTAAGTAATTCTTGAACAAATTTACATCGGAGTGACGTTTTATGAACCAGTTCAGGATTAAAATTATATTTTTAATTTTTAGTACCTATTATATTGAAGTTATAAAAGAAAAAATAATAGAATAGGATTTATTAAAAATAATATTTATAAATCATTATAATTTAAATTCCTAAATAAAATTGGAAAATTCAAATGTTTTTAATAATTTCTGTAACTAAATGTGTTTGAAACCCATCATATACATATACCATAGTATACTTAAATCAGAGGTTCCCACCAACCTATGGTCCGCAAACCATACCTACCTATAAAATTTAAGCAAATACAAGCCCAAAAATCACATTAACGTATTTTTATAATTTTAATTTACTTTGATAAAAATAATAATACAATATACATTTTTTTAATAATAGTAATTTGTGTTAAATTGTTGATAAATGTAAAACTTTTACTTAAACTTGAACAATAACAAACATTATTATTATTATATATTATATTATATTATATATTATTATTATTTATTATTATAATATGTAAGCTAAAAGGAATTTCACTATATTTTATTTATTCATAACCACTTCGTTGCCCGTTAAAAATGCAAATTCTATATATATAGATTCGAATTTTGATTAATTTGTTATTTACTATTCGGTTTAACGGTGTTCAAAACTTAGACATTTTCATTGACTGTTTTGATTCTCAAAAATCTTGTGAAAGCACCACTTTAATATGCGAATTTTGTAAAATGCTTTCTTATTACACACTAAATTTGTGATACGATTTTACGAATGTACCGTGTAAATTGTAAGCATCGATCTATCATTGTTCAGGCTCTACGTTTATCAGTCAGTGAGTTACTCAAGTCATAATATTATAGTCATTCTGCTTACCGTTGCCGTGAGACTCTCTTATGATTATGAGAGCAGTATATTATCATGTAGGTAATCCACACGTGGTGGATTGCGGACCCCGTGAGATGTGTATAAGAATTTTATAATTTCTAACACTTAAGTTTCAAAGTTATGTCATTTTTTTTTTTTTTTACTACAGTGGGTAAAATACAATAATGTGCCATCTCGTGGTTTTTGTATTGTTGCCTGTTGGTAAAACAATAAAACTTAGTATAACTTGTTATGTTAGTCTATTGCTGTAAAAAAATGTATAAAATATATATATTATAATCAAGCTGTCCCGACACGGCGTTGCCCGCGTATTAGTTGGTTTTTTTGCATTTTCGTAGGCCATGTATTAGTGTTATTATGTATGAGAAAATTTAATAAAACATAAATATGGTTTATTACGGAGATATGAAAATTTTATATTAAAATTGCATTTAAATACCTATGTACTATGTGATACACCATACTTTATTGTGTATTATCCCAGCACTATTTTCAAAATAATTAATATAAGAATGATCTATGTTTATAATGTTACTAACTAATATTTATCTTGCTCGTTAAATATACCAACTCTATATGACTCAAACTTTGTTCAATTCATTATTTAATATTCGGTGGATTATGTTCTAGATTTATCTTAAATTTTCTGTTGCCCGGAATAAAAATTCTGATTCGCTGAACTGCTGAAGTATATTATCATTTATCAGGTAGGCAATCTATCTGCGGTAGATCGCTGACCTAGTGCTGTTTGTATGTAAGTGTATGATTTAACTCTAATAAATATCAAAGTTATACCAAGTTTGACATAGTACGGTGGATTATATTAATCAATTAGTACATAATCCTAACCCAACCTTAACACACTAAAATCCGATGAGAGCGTTCAGCTCGCCGATGATGCGTCTGGCAAAAAAATAATCAAGGTTATTGTAGTCACAACGTGCATTCACGTGATTGGCAAGTTTAATTTAATTTAAATTTAACTATTGCTGTGAATTTTAAATTTACTGTGGCCATTGACTTATTTCGCTAATTCTTATTTTTGTTGTTATGGTTTTAACAAAATATAACATCAGGTTTATAACTATTATATTCAATCATAATCAATAGCGACCTTAATATAGTTTATTTTCTTGCTGAACAACTGCAGTGACAGTTGTTGTTGTTTTTTTACACCCAGATTCCGAACTTTTCTGGTGTATTTTCCTAAATTGTATTACATAAGCACATTTTCCTGCGACCAATAAGAGGAATTATATTATATTATATTATATTCATATTATTAAATAGTTACCAAATGTTATCAAAATCCGTAATTCATTATATTAATTTTATATATTACCATAGCAACCACAAATAAATAAATATTATTCTCAAATCTTATAACCCCCCCTATGTGCAAAGAGAAGATGTTGAAGTCTATGAGATGTTTGTTTTAAGTCTCTAATGTGACGACACGCTGTAATATCTATGTTCGGCCTCATGGATGTTTATAAAATAAAATTTAATAGTGATATCTATAAAACATCGCGGCTGAGTGGTGTCCGAGAAATCACAATGTAATGTTACATAGAAGTTACAATTGTGACATGTAAAACATGCATATGGGTAAAATGGGTTTTGAAATCTATAAATAAATAGTGAGATCTCATAGTTATCACATATTTATCTACTGGAGAATATATATTTATTGTTATAATAATTATATTATTCATACTATAATAATCTGTTTAGTGTTTATAATATAGTTATTATTGTACTATTTTTCCCGCGTCTAGAGTTCTAGACTGTCACTCACGCGCGCACGCTGTTTTTCACATGTTTTTTAAATGTGTTGCTGATATTACCTACCGTACTCGTTTATTAAAGTTGTTTAAATTGTACTGTTAATTGAACTGTGATATATTGTGAGATGTCTTCAAAACAGGTAATTATTTTATGATTAAATAAACAATTATTTATATTTAATGCTAAATTAGCGACATAGTGCTAATATATTAAACATTTTTGACCAGATTATTAGATAAGTACCTACCTTTAATATATTATGAAGATATTAATGTGTTTATACGATTTTATCCAACTAAAAATTATTTAAATACCTATACCTAATATTAACATCTATGATACTTTTTAGGGTTATTAATAATAAATTAGATTGTGTTAGTTTATTACAAATTACTGTTTTAAATTTAAGAACAAATTGTACAATTATGTATATCAATTAAGTGCCTACCACTGCAATAAAAAAAAATAATAATAATAAAATATAATTTGTTTACTAATATTAATGCTATACTTCTGCATAATTTTTTAAATATGAGTTTTTTTAGTAGGCAACTAATGATTAATGTCTATCAAATAGACATAATCAAATTAGGTATCATTTTTATAATAAAGTCTATACTCATATAATATTGAAGATTTTAGTTGACACAAAAAATGAAAAATTTGTGATTTTATTGGGTAATATAATAATTAATATTATATATAATATGTTATTTGTAACTAAAATATATTGACTATCATTTTATTTTATTTTTTATTTAAAACTACAAAAAAAGTTTTAGTTTTGTGTTCATACAAAAAGATAAATGTACAATATGATTAGTACCTATAACTACTATAATTGTTATTTAGTGGGTTGTTGGTTATTTTAATGATGAAAACAAGTATTCTGTCATCCCATATAATTGGCTCATTGAATGTGGTTCAATGTGGATATCGAGATGGCCAAAAAGTGGCAATGTTACAACCATGATAACTGAATATGCTGACACAGAAAACAATTGGCCAACGTATCCAGTAAAGATAGTGTCACAGTTTTACAGTAAGAAAAATTTATTTACATAAATAATTTTTAATAATTTTGAGATTTTAGAAAATTAGAAGTAAATCCAGAGATTAAAATATAATTGTTTCGTTTAAAATCCTACCTAATTATTTTCTACCATATAATGGGGTAACTTTGATTTAAAAATGTTTTATTTAATCAATACCCAGTGTTGTGTATTTTATATTTATTTAGACACGTATGACGATGCTGCTGTAAAGGAAAAAGAAATATTTCTATCAGCTTCAGCCTCGGAGTCTGAATGTGGTGGAAGTTACAGGCCACTTAAAAAGCAAAAAACTACTAATAATACTCAATATGAAAGTGACAGCAGTAAGTTTCTAACTGAATTACAAAATATGTATTAACGATAAGTATGAACTAACTAATGAAACAATTTTTATTAGTTATTAGCTTATTACCATAGATATTAAAAAAATATGCTGTAATAAGTATACTTCCTACCTATTTGAAATTTGAGGGTTTCTACCAGTTACTGAGATAGGTTATAATTGTTGATGAGTTGATCATTTTTTCATGTTTTATTAAATTGTTATTAAATCACATTTATATTGATATAATGTAGGTAGATATGTTTAAACTTTAATTATAATTGTATTGACAAACAATAATAGACATAAATTATAAATTATTTAAAGACAGGAATAATCTATAAAAAATATAGGGTGTTGAATAAAAAATTAATTACTCATTAGTCACTTATAATAAAGAATGATCTAAACATTTAATTTAATTCAGACGTTTTAAATCTTTGCTCTCATATTTAAATATTGCCCTGTTAAAAATATTGAATCAGTTAAATATACCTACTTATAGGCTACTTATATTATTGTAGTATGCTCATTTGTACTTTTTTATTTTAGCAAGCAGCAGTACTTCTTTAACTCCAATAAAAATAAAAACACCTGAAAAAAAAAATAGTAACAATCTCTTTGCAAACTTGAATGTAAGGTCTTCTAAAAGTCCAGAAAATTTCATTCAAACCATATCTAGTATGTATCAAAATTAATAATATTCATTTGTATCCGATTTATGTTATAATAAAATAATTTTAAATTGTAAATTGTAGGTGCTATAAGTGGCTGTTATGACCTGCAAGAAGAACAAAGTACCGAATTTATGCCACTGCAGGAATCGGAGAATGATTGTGTATTGTCATGTATGTAACTATTGTCTATTTATAACGTATCAATGTTCATAAAGAGTACATTTTTTAAATCTCCCATTGTCAATTCTTGTTTACAATACAAAATTATAAAATTAATTTTAATTCATCTACTATTAGTTAATTAATTATGTTTTTTAACATTGATAATTGTATAACAATATGATAATATTTTTTTTTAATTCTTAAATTTTACATATAATTAAATTATAATTCACCTACATTCTTTTAAAATGTATTCTAATTATTATTAATCTATCTTAATTTTAATTTTTTATTTAACTACCTATCTATTTTTGAATTTTTACAAAAAAAAGAAAACCTTTAATAAAAGAAGTACGTTTGACTTTGTAAAACCACACTTCCAAATACTAAGCAAACATAATTTGTATTAGTTTCCTATTTATCTATATTATTTTCTTTTTTACAGTTGATCAAATTCCCAATGAACTCAAAAATCAGATGGGTATTTTGATAGAAAAAATTTCAACAACTCTGACCTATGTGAAAAGAATTGATGCACGGTTAGACTTGTTGGAATCAAAATTTAATTCTGAGTCCTTATTAGGAACGACAGAAAATGATTTTTTCAGCTCAATACCTATAAAAACTGTAGAAGGTCTTGAAGAAATAGAGGTTAAAATTAAAACAAATGTCGATTTTGAAAAAAAAGTGGTGAGTACATATTATATTTTTTATTAATTATTAATTTAGGTATAGTATAATTTTATACTTGAATTGCAATTAATATTATAGGTTACTTGTGTGATTCAAATTGGGGGATTGAATGTACACAATTTTATTAAAAGAGTCTTAGCCAGATTTTTTACAAATGAATTAGCAACCAAGTATTCGTGGTCAGGTTATAGGAACAACAACAAGTTGGAAACCTTAGAAATTATAAAAATTATAAAAGGTAATTGTAGTTTTTGTACATGTATTATATTATCTTGAATGTCTGTGTACAGTGTAATATATCTAGTGACAAATTTCAGGTGTGTGCATGAAGACATTTAACGGAACAGACATTGATTTTGAAACTCACACAAAGAATTGGTTTAGGCATGCTAGCTTGCGTCTATCTCGTGAAAAAAAATGATTTAGTTTTTTTATACTTTATTATCTAATATATGCTTTTTTTATAATTATTTTATTTACCTATTTAATTAAAAAACAATTTTAACGTTGGTGTAAAAAGTATAAACACATTATTTCATAAAAAAATAAAAAATAAAGTACCTACTCATTTATATCAGACTGCATATTTTTATTAAACGTACCTTATCATTAATTTTTTTATTATTATTATAAGGTTAGAAAAAAAAAAAATTTTACCTCATTATCTAGAAGACATTTATTAAGATGTGTACAAAATGAAATTACTGACCAGCTATCAAGTTCAACAAGTCTTCAAATAATGGAACCTCAAGTGCAAGCCAATCCAACACCTACAAGTCAACTAAATGTTCCTTTAAACTTAACTTTGAATAATATTTTACAACCGTTAGATCAACAATTTGTCAACAATCCTAATATAGTTAGTACCGAAGATATTTTTGATGATTCTATTTTATTGAATTGTGAAAAAATTGAAAAAACTTCCTTAAATGTAAAACTATGTAAATGGATAGTTAATTTTCATATTTCACATAACTGTGTAAATGCTCTCTTATTAATTTTAAGATCAGAAGGCCTTGATCTCCCCAAAGATACTCGAACTTTAATAAAAACTCCTAAAACAAAAGATCATACTGTTATAAGCAGGGCTCGTGAGTTCATGCATTTGCATATCAATCTTGCTAAGTCGTATTTAATGCTAGGTTACATATAAATCCATTTCAAGGTACTGTGGTTAAGTATGTGAAATTTTATGTTGCGTATTTTTGTATATTTAGAGGCTTTTTAACTATTTGGCATATTTATGCGTTTTCCGCGTTTATTGTGCATATTTTTACCGAAATTTGATCAAAATACAATAATTTATATTTCTACACAGTATAAAATATATGGGAGTTTTTGCAACATCAAATTATTAAAAATAAAACATATAGAGTAGATAAAGCGAGTACAAATATACGTATACGAACGTATAGGTATGTAGCCCGCATTAAGCAATTAGTGGAAAACATGTTATGTTATGTAACAATATGTAATATTATGAGTTATGACTCTTATCTTCTTGATACTTTTACATTGGTTTATTCTAGACTATATTTCAGTCGTTATTGTGATATAGTGTACGGACGTTCGTTCAGTTTAACAATATTTCGCAAATCTTATATATTTTTTATCTTCGTTTTGAAATTATCTATCATGCCGAAAGAAAAACCGTCATCGGCCTGTAAACTAAGACAATTAGTGAATGAATTTGGTGAAAATATATTCTCGGCCGACAATAAAATATTATTTTGTCAGGTTTGCGAAGTAAAAGTCGCGAGTGTAAAACGCTTTAGTGTTGTGCAACATATTAATACTGAGAAACACAAAACATCACTTCACCGACTGCAAAAAAGTAAGGAAAGAAAATATTTGCAACAACTTATCCCTACAACTCCGAAAAAATCAGACTTTAATTTTGATCTGTACAAAGCTATGTTAGAAGCTAATATTCCGTTAAACAAGTTAAACAATCCGCAATTTAAAGATTTTCTTGCCAAGTATACTGGAAAAATATTCCTGCCGAACCTACGTTGCGGATTGGATATATTGATAGTTGCTACACCGAAATAATGAATGAAATAAAAAAACGTGTCGATGGGAAAAAAATATGGATTTCAATGGACGAAACGACGGATATTGAAGGAAGGTACATAGTCAATAAAATTATTGGAATTCTAACAACCGATAGCCCCGGTGAAATATTTTTAATAAATGTCGAAGAACTTGACAAAACAAACCATAGCACTAGTTGTAAGGCATTTGATAGATCGTTGTTCTTAATTTGGCCCGAAGGAATACGTTATGATGACGTGATGTTGTTTTTAACAGACGCAGCGCCTTATATGAAGAAAGCAGCACGTCATTTACAAGTATTTTATACTAAAATGGTGCATGTTACGTGTCTTGCGCATGGCTTACACCGAATAGCGGAATATATTCGTTCACATTTTGATACCGTAACACGGGGAAACTTTGTACCATTTTTTAGCATTTTTAAACTTTCGGGCTAAATTTAGGTAGGTTTCACTTAAGAAAAAAATAAATAAATATGTACATAAATGTGTGGGTCTAGACAAGCCTTTTGCAGAATCTAATTTTTAATTTTCTAAGTTTTTAAGTATAAAACATTTATGAAAAAAATTGGGCTAATGTTTCCCGGCAATGGGGTAACTTTAACCCGCCTCCAAATTTCCTTATATATTCCCGTTCTCATTTATTTGGGCTAATGTTAGCCTATGCAGAGTTAATCAGCAAGTTTTTGAGATGAGATTAAACCAATTTTTACGGTAAAACAAGCTAAAATAACGAGTAGAACAGCATTTTAAGGAATAACAAAATTTATAGATCATAGTTAGCACTAGATCAAACTGTTTTTTGGCGTCGACAAAACGTTACGACTAATGATATTTTTTTTGATAACAAGGCAAGTGATAACGGCGAAAACTGTTATCATATTCGGTTAACAGTGTTGTCAGCTATCGAAGTACTTCCAAATATTTTGATAATAGTCACATGTCTTATCACAGCATACAAAAATATGTGAAATTCCAACGGTGGGCCAAAGTTACCACCCGGGGCCAAAGTTACCCCGTTTTACGGTAACGTTGATGATTTAGTGGATAACGTAAAAAAAATATCCCGCAAATCTCCATGTCGTATTTAAATATTTAGAACACTTGAACCTGACTTAGCATTACCACCAGAACCCATTATAACACGTTGGGGAACATGGATTTCTGCAGTTTCATACTATTGCGCACATTTTGAATCGATTAAACGTGTTGTCGAATCATTTGATGCAAATGATAGTCTAGCAATTAAAAAGATCAAGAAGTATTGAAATCTCAAGCACTGCAAGCAAATTTGATTTATATAAAATCGAATTTTGAATGTTTATCAACGGCAATCACCCAACTTCAAGAACAAAAATTATCATTATTTGATTCAATTCAAATAACAGAAAAAATAAGTGATATATTTAAAACACTTCAAGGACAACACAGTGACAGTATTTAAACTAAATTTGATTCAGTTCTAAATAATAACCATGGTTACAAAATTTCTGAAATTATATCTGGTGAAGAGAAAAATATGACAAATCTAGGATTACCCGAAGATATGACACTTAATGATTTTTCTTGTTTTAAATATGCACCAATCACCTCTGCTGACGTTGAAAGATCATTTTCAATGTACACCAATTTACTCATACCTAATCACCGTTCATTCAAACTTGACAACATTAAAAAAATTCTTATTGTGCAATGCAACTCCTAAATGTAACTCCTAAAGTAAATTTTTAATTATTTAATTAAGTATTTTGTGTATTGTTTAAAAAAATTGGATTTAAAATTTGAATATGAATGGACATTTTTTTGTTATTCCAAAATTTACTTATAGTATTTTTATTTTTTAATCTACATATTGTTGATACATATTTTTAGAGTTTTAGTGCATATAAATGCATATTTTTGATCTCTAAAGGCATATTTCAATGCATATTTTCCCAGCTTTTAGTGCATAAGTGCATACTTATTTAGGCATTTTTTAGAGCATGAACTCACGAGCCCTGGTTATAAGTATTCATCCAGGATTGTATATACATCTTGGTATAGAATTTATGTTGTCTAAATTAATAACTGCACACCTGGAACATTTTAAAAATGACCAAATACAACTAGGAATGAATGTCGATGGTTTACCTCTAACATCAAGTTCGAAATCAAGTCTTTGGCCCATTCTTATATCTTTTGTTAATATACAAAATTTATCACAAATTGTAATTCCAGTAGGACTGTACCACGGAAAGTACAAAAAGCCAACATCAAGTAATGATTATCTAAGACCGTTTATAGATGAGATGAAACACATTTTATCAACTGGTATAACTGTTAATAATAAACATTTTCAATTTAAGTTAGTTCAGGTTGTATGTGACGCCCCGGCAAAAGCTTTTGTTTTAAACGTTAAAGGCCATAATGCATACCATGGATGTAACTCGTGTACAGTTGAAGGAGATTTTATTCATAATCGAATGGCTTATTTAGATATTAATGCACCTTTAAGAACAGACCAGTCATTTCGTTCAAAAATGGATGAATTTTATCATAAAGATGTAAGCCCACTTGAATATTTGCCCATAGATATTACTTCTTCTGTTGTGTTAGAATATATGCACAATATTTGTTTGGGTGTTATGAAAAGATTATTGGCATTTTGGGTAAAAGGTAAAAAACCAGTGCGCTTTGAGGATCCTGACACTATTACTAATGAATTAATTAAAATAAAATCATTTTTTCCTGTTGAATTTAACCGTTTACCAAGAACTTTAGAAGAATTTGAGTACTGGAAAGCTAGCGAATTTAGAACATTTCTCATTTATACAGGACCAATTGTCTTAAAAGGACGGATAAAAAACTCTTTTTATAAACATTTTATGCTTTTAAGTTGTGCCATAAGATTGTTAATTTCCTCTAAAACTGCATATACTTATAATAATGTTGCTAAAATGTTATTAAGACAATTTGTAAATGAATATTCAGAACTCTACGGTAAAGAATATGTAGGTTATAATGTACATGGCCTAATTCATATCAATGATTTTGTGTTACTGCATGGAAATTTGGATGCTTTTTCTGCATTTAAGTATGAAAATTATTTACAGTTTGTAAAACATAGTTGCAAAAATTCTAGATATCCTCTTCAGGATACATATAATCGTATAATAGAAAAAATCAATACTATGTCAACTTGTACTATAAACAAATATCCTTTACTAAAAACTGAAATAGATTATGATCCTTCAATAAATAAATCAATTAATGAAACATTTTATAAAGAAATTATTTTAGAAAATTTCACTATAAATATAAGTAATTCAAAAGATAATTAATTTGCACTAAAGATCATGGTATAGTAAAAGTTATTAATATAATTAAATTCTTAAATGGTAAGATTAAAATTGAAGTTATGAAGTATAATACATCTACAGTATTTCAAAATCCCATTTCATCAGATATTATAAAAATATTTTATACTCATGAAATTATTCCAAAGCCTTCTTTAATTTCAATTGATGTAGAATCTATAGAATATAAGTGTTTCTCATTTCCAATAAATGACCAAAAGTCCATAGTTTTAGCATTACTGCATTCTACATAGGTAATTGCTATTTCAATTATAAAAATTTAAGTTACACAATACAATACTTTTTATCACTTAATATGTAAGTTTTTTTTTGTAATATTCGATTAGAAATTAGAATAGGTAGGTATGCTATACATTCAGTTAAAATTCAATACGTATTATATTCTTGTTAATAAAGATTTCATTAGTTTCTGTATACCTACCTACCTACCTACTTTATTTTATTTGTATGCTTACACATTGATTATTAATTATACATTTGAATTATTTTCTCTAAATTATATGATGGAAATTTAATTTTATGTTACTTGTTATTATATATTATGTTATTTTTAAGACTAAAATGTATATCAAATTTAATAAAAGTTTTAATTTTTATGTTTCTATCAATTGTATAGTAGGTAATTTATTTTCTAAGTTTTCAAGTTAAAAATAATTACTTTGTATTTTTGTTTAAAATATAGTTTTAAACTGTTATATTAGATTGGTACCTCCTACTTACTTAATGTCTTAATAACAAGTCATTTGAATAGCTTAATACTTTATAGTATTATATATACTATATATATGTATTATATATTATGAACCGTATATTATTATATAAACCATATTATAAACCCATAAAAATTTTAAATTAGTATCATTGTGGTCAAAAAGAGGAGGGGTATAGGCCCCTTACTTAATATTAAACTAAACAAATTGCAATTTAATTGTTTAATATAATTATTTAAGGCAGAAATGTAAAAAAGTAATTATAATTTATAATAGTATTTTGCAATGGTTAATATAGGTATCTACTTACCATGTAGGTAACGAACAAGTGATTATTAAAATATTTTAAATACACCATATTATTACATGAAAATCATCTCAGTAGCGTGTCCCGATATGTTAGGCGTAGGTCCATTTAGGTAGGGGTGTCAGGTTCGAATCTTAATTGAGTACAATGATTATTTTTTTCTTTTTTTCCTAGACATTTTACTTTGTATGTGTACTCTATGCGATATCAGTGGGATGAAAATGTGTAGTCACATGTATCTTAAACTGGTAGCGCATGAAAGTTACAATGTGACGTAACATAAACCATTATTTTGCAACATCGCATGCACTGTCTTCACAAGATTGGGCATTAAGCGTCTCTGGGTTATCTAAGTGACGTCTCTGAGCGCAAATATCGAACTGCACATGTCTCAGTGTGACTTCTATGTTATTGCTATACAACTAAATTTTGCACACAGGGCCCATAGCAACCATTTATAAACAAAAATTTCTATCGTAAATCTCAATATTCCTGTTTGAGCACATATTATTAATAATACATATTGAAAAAAAACTATCCTATCTTTTAAGTTGGACCAAATTACACGCGGTGTAAAAAATTTCATCAAAATCGGTTAAGTGGTTTAGGAGTCCATTGAGGACAAACATTGTGACACGAGATTTATATATATTAAGATAAGATTATATTATATATTATTATTATTTATTATTATAATATGTAAGCTAAAAGGAATTTCACTATATTTTATTTATTCATAACCAAAATTCTGAAATGTGTAAAAAATTGATTCTTGGCTATGAGAATAAATAAAGTCTAAAATGTATAGTGGTCTGTGACGTATCGAAAGTTCTCAAAGTAGTTCACAGTGTCAAAAAAAAATTAAACCACTGATTTAAATATCTTTCAAAATAGTATAGACATAGTAATTTGTATTTTATACTCAGTTTATTCATTTTACTAATTTTAATCTCAAAATATTATCCAATAAGATATATTTGTGTGACATTGTCACTGATGTCATGAATTCCTGTACGGGATCCCTTGCCCAACAATTAAATTAACTCACGATAAGTACACACTGTTAAGCATTATACGTACTTTTTTTTGTATAATATGTAAATAAAAAACAACGGTCATCTTTTAAAATTATATAGATTACTTTTTCCTGTATTGTCTACATACTTCTTTTGGTGTACCTATTATAAATATTAATCACATATCATACAATCATATTGTGTTTATTTTAATAAATACACATCAATGTTTCTTTTTATACAACCATTTATTTATGTACTGAAATACTATTGTACAGTAATGAAATAATGAAACTACAAAATATAAAATATCAATGCCCCAATGCACATTAATTTATTATTAATTTTTATTATGAATAATTTAAAAATTATTGATGTAATTTTCATGAAATTAAATTAATTTTATAATAAAAATAAATTAAATAAGCATTATTTAGGGAGTTTTATTTAAATGTATGTATTATCTCATCGAGATGATTAGATTAAAAATATATTTATTATCTTATGTAGATACCTAATTATTTTATTTTTATGATCTTAACTCTATTCATATGCTAAACAAAATACCATCATTCAAAATTTGTGGACCTTAAATGATTTATAATTTATTAACAATATCAACTTTGAAATTATATATTTAATATAGTTATTTATGTATTATATAGATGTCTACTATTATTCATAATTATTTCTATGGGGGTGCTGCCCCCATAAACGAAGAAAGAAAAAATAGAAAGCATGAAAAAGTAAATTATTTAACTTCAAACTGATTAATTTCTATTTTTTTTTTAGATGACAATCAACAAAATGTTGAAAAAAAAAATAATAAAAAACCAAGTATGTATATTGTATACCTATTGAGTATGCTATGTGATTAATTTCACATACCTAATTTATTTCATTTTTTTTTTTTTTTAAGAGTGTAAGACGTGTAAAAAACTACATTTCGGCAAATGCCGATTACAACAGGCCAACACTAAAAAAAACAAAAATAAAAGTTAGTATACCTATATTGGATATTAAATTTTAATTGATTAAGCAATAATAAACATGTATTTTGTTGTTTGAATCAGAATGCAAAATATGTAGTAACCGCCACAAAGGCTTGTGCTGGTAGAGACCAGAGAGCCAGGTAATTATTGAATTCAATAAAACAGTTTCCTGACTAGGTGCAATTTAAATATGATTATTTTAATAATACAATTTTTTAAATTTTAGAAAACAAAAACCAAGGACATGAGAGCGGTCCTTGACTCGAAAAAAAAAATAGTAAGTTTTTTTTTTTTAATACTTAAATATCACTATGCATATTGCACATATCGAATATTTAAATACAATAATATTTATACTAAGTTCCTGTTAATTATAATCAAACCATGTCTTCATTTAATTTATTTATCAGTGGAATATCCAAGAGAAAAGTTCAAACTTCAGGAAATATTAAATTACTCTATAGTTAATTAAATAATAGGTATATGATAGTGCAATTGTTGATATTGCAATTCAATTGAAATCATGGGCGCCCATTGGGGGCAGGGGGGCAAGATAGGGCACTTGCCCCCTGGACAAAAAATATTATGGACTTGTAGCTCAATAAATATTACCATAATATTATTGTTATCTTTATTAACTTACATTTGAGAATTTTTTTTATTTTGACACCCCCCCCCCCTAAAATGTTATCTATTGACGCCCATGATTGAAATAACTAAAATGGCTCACTTTTGATTTTCATAATCACACAATATCAAAATACATTCCACTACATTCAGACTCTCAAATATTTGCAACCAAACATTAAATGTGTATTTATTAAGGATTTTTTTTGTAATGTAACTAAACAACCACCCTCTCTCCCAAAAAAAATTCTAAATATCACTGATGTTCATAAAAAAAAAAAAAAAAAATAGGATAACTATCAACTTCAAACACCACAATAGTGTACCACTAAAGAATGTGTGTATACACTGAAGAATAAGTTTATTAAATATATGTTATAGTCAAACTAGGCATTTTACTAAATGATAAATAATCAAATAAGTTCATTTTTTATTCAATTTCACTACCAGTCTAGACATTTAGTTAAATGATTTTAAGAAATAAAAAAATATAACGATATTTTCTATTAATTATTAGGTACTAATTAATTTATATATTATATAAAAAAAAACCATTAGTGATGATAGTGTAATTATATAAAAATGTAATTTAATAAAATGCCTGATTTGACTATATGCCTATCACATATACACTATTCATAAAACTATAGTAAATACAAAATATTATCTAATTCTGTTGTAGAACAAAACAGACAATGAAATGGAGGTGGAGGAGGAGGAAGACTGCGAACTCATTAATTTTGAATAAAAAAAGAAAAAAAAATCGTTTTAGTTTTTTTTTTACATCCTACCTATCTACCTACATTCATCATGGATCATTAAAAAAAAAAAAATTCTACCTATAAAAATTACAAAATGTTATAGTACCTGTTCTTATTATACGTTGACTAGTTGGTTGTTAATGAGTTGCTGGTTGAAGCAGGCAGATATGTTAGCCAGCATAACGTATGCAGACATGCACCAATAAATAAGTACACTTTTTTAAATCTGCTTCCTCAGGGTTATAGGACCTAAAAATGTAGGTGAATTATGTTAATTAGTAAGTCAAAGACAAATGTGTCAAAAATTGTAACTCTCAATGTATACCAATAAAGTTCTAACCGAAAAGAGTATAACATTGTTAATAATACTTACGTATACATTGTGCTATTTTAATTATTGCATTGAAATGTCTAGTCCATAGTAAAGTTGCCCATAATCACATTGGTTGGAGTTGGAAATTTATAATTTATTGCCCAAAATATATTTTATTTCGACAAAACAATTTAAATGAAAAAAATAAAATAATAATAATAAAATAAAAAAATCACACGTGCAGCCTACAATTAATATTCCATTCACAACCAGATTACCAGAAACCACTATTAAACAAATTTAAATTTAAAAAGTAAACATACCTTGACGAAATGAGAGGTATTATAGGTTATTATATTAAATATAATATAATATTATAAGTCTATACCATTACAATTAACTAAATATTTTGATTTTTGATAATCACAATGTAGGTACACTATAAAAATAATTTGAGCATAGCGACTGTCAGTGAAATATTCAAATATCACGTACCTACCTATAATGTATAAACTATAAATGTATAATAATATAACATTATTTTCGAAAATTTTAAATTACATATTGGTACCACTGTATAGATTATAATGTTCAAACCATGAAGATTAGAGATAAGGAGACCAAAGTCCTATGAGCCGCCCGTTTATAAAGTGGCCCGACAAAAGTCGCACGGTTATTCTGCCACCAGGAGCGCGTCGTTCGGTTAGAGGGCTACATTTTACAATTATAACATGTAGACATGTAGTATATATAATAGGAATTATGTATGTTTTTCGAATTAAACATGATTTATTATTCCTTGCAAATAATTTATTAATTTATGATTTAGATCAGATCTAAAACATATATACAGAATTAGGGGGATATTGGTTAAAATTGGTTCAATAATAAAAAACAAATATATTATTATAATTAGCTATTAAACACATGGACATAGATGATTTCCATATGATTATTTATTATTGAATTCATCAAAATATTAAACTTATAAATAGACAATGTATACAATGATAAGGTTTCAAATAATTTGTATTATTATTTTGTATTTGTTTGATTATTTAAATACAATAATTATACATAATACCAGAGTAATTTGTATTTTTTATTTTTTTTACCTAAACATTAAAAATGGTTAAGTTTGAACTAAAAACTCTTATAAAAAAAAATTGTGACAAACGATTTTTAATTTTTTTTAGCTATAAAAACAACTCATAAGGAACCTTGTATTAAATTTTCAAAACTTTTTTGTCATCCAAAAATTTTTTATTGACACTTTAAAAAAAATTTCTCAAAAAAATCGAAAATTTCAGTGGTCTATAAATAACTCAAAAAAGTCAAAATTTTTTGAAAATTTAACTATATACAGATACCACTGACATTAACATTTGGTGAAAATTTCAAGTATTTTCAGTAATTAGTTTTTGAATTACAACCATAAAAAAAATCGATTTGGTCGAAAACTGGTTTTGCGTAAAAATTGCCGTTTTTCCGTTCTTTTTTTTTTGTTTTTCTCGATTTTTTTGAAAACTGTTGGAAAATGTTAACTTTTTACCTCTATTATGCACCAAGGATATTCACTTTTACATCGGAAACCACCCCCATAGTTTGAAATTGGAGCATTATTTCGACTAGTTATGCTGTACACACAAAAAAAAAAAAAAATTATACAAAATTGAATGTTGAAATAAAAATATAACTAAATATCTTATACCTAAGTATAATATTTATAATTAATAGCATATACATACTAATAACATAATTCCATTGTTGAGAATTTTCAGTTCTGGTATTAGAAAATCTACTTTGGAAAGTATCATTTACACTAGGAATATCAGAATCTGAACCGTTTGAACTTTGGTCAGAACTAATAGGATTATAATCACTGCCAGAATCATATTCAAAAGACTCGTCTAAAGCTTCTAAAATATCATCCGAATCCATTATATTTTGTGTAAAATTATTATAAAAAGAAGATCAAATTTTTAGAATAAAATTTACTAAATTAACAACAAATATATAAACTTATATCATATTTGATATCACATTCATATTTTTCAATAATTAATGATAATTATTATTAGATTTTCCTCCAAATTAATTATTATTATATTAATTAGATAACAAATTAATCTAATGGTTATATTTTCTTAAAAATAGTTAAAAATTGTATGAGGGAACTCGGGGACTCACAAAAATTTAAACACGCAATTATATCACTTAATGCATGCCAATATCAGAGTTGAATCCAAATGGTTGTTTAAATGGTAGTTAAAACTTAATAACAAATAATGTCTTTATTACGTATAAATGAAATATATGTAACAAATAAAATAAGTGGCTGAGTGTCGTGAAAGTGCTCAAGTGTTGATAGCTTTGGTACATCTGTTGTTGTTGGTCTTCGGACTCCCTTATATATCATGTTGCGTCTATTGTTTGCGTGAAAGTCTGGGTGAAACCAGGTGTCCTCGTAGTTATTGTTGAAAATTCGGACCCGGTTTAGAATGTGCAATATCATTGTGAGTAGCATGATTAATGACTATAATTATTGGTGCAGTTACTTTCCCGGCACGTTTCATGGTCATAGTAGCGTATGCATCACCCTCGACACGAAGCATAGTCATACTAACTTAGCATTAATATCTCGTAGATATCTTATAGATATCTCGTAGCCCATAACACCTCCCCACAAAAAAAAGGCTTATGTCTGCAAGACAGAAATCTTTACAATTTTTTCTTAAATGCACTCAGTTACACTTACAATTTAATTTTACAATGATCACTTAATAATAATATTAGTTGTATCAAATTTAAATCAATTAAGAATACAATATAAAGTATTTCAGTATAATATATATTATTTATAAATTTTTTTTAGTATTTAAATCTCCTTCACCTTGATTATTACAATTAAAATAATAAAATAAATTCGTGAACAATTAATTAATATTACACACGAATGTTACATTCTACCCATATACCAAATTAAATAACTGAATAACTGTTCCCTGATCTGTCAATATCGTTCCCGGTATTCCATGTACACACACGAAATGTATAACAAAAGCTTCCGCGACCGTGTTTGCCTGATGATTAGGTATTGGTACTCTTTATGTGTAAAGATAAGTTATCTTGCATCGTTAGAATATAATTATTACTATTGTGCGTTTCACAACAACTGTGACTAGACGCTAACGCGCCTCGTGGTGTTTTTTCATCAGGGTTTCTCAAACTAGCGTATAATAATCCGCGGAAAATTTAAAATTGATAACGAATATTTTACACTTTTTCAAATTATACATTTATTAAATAAGATAATCAACGAATCATATTTTATATTACACTTAATTATTTTTAAATAACTTAAAACTATAAAAATACGTAAAACAATTACATAATATTTACATATGGTTAGGTTGGTAAAAATATGTATGAAAAATATGGAATATATTTCATATCTATTTTTATTAATAGTCATCATCTTCGCTTTCACTGCTATCGTCTGGATTAATTGTCATAATTATTTGTTACAAAATTTCGTCACGTAAGCCCTCTTTGACGTAATCATTGTTTAGCAGTTTATTGCAAGGTAACACACACCTCTTCCAGTCGTCAACTATTACGGAATCCAATGCATCATGAGCCAATTTTTCGACGTCAGCGATTTTAAAGCTAGTATTTTCTTCGGCGATTTTTCCTTTTACTTGCGCCCAAATTAGCTCTATAAGATTATATTGGCAGTGATACGGAGATAGCCGTATCACCTCATGACCCATTAACAACGCAACCTGATCCAGCTCATATTTTTTTTCTTGTGGTATTAACTGCTTGACGTAACTCCGCTAACGTTTCCAGGTGTGAAAACTGAACTTCCTTTCCTTGTAGCCATTTTTGGAAATTGATTTTTTTTTCATTACTCTTTGGATAATTGTCACAAGACCAGAGTGGTATGGTGCATTGTCCATAACTATGACACACGGCTCTTCCAAATTGTTGAGCATTTATATGAACCAGTCTTTAAATATAACAGAGTTCATATGGGAGTGATAGTCTTCAAATGGACCCGATTTACACCGAAATACTAATTTTGAATTATTCACAAACCCAAATGAACTCGAACCAGTGTGGCAAATGATAATCCGATCTACCTTACCTGTTGGTTAAATCCTTCTTTACGCTCCAAATTTTTCCAAATGTAATTCCGTGTGGAGCCCTATGTAGAGGATGTAAGTCTAGATGAAGTAAAAAGTGCTATAATTGGCCTGAAAAATTGGAAAGCACCGGGTACAGATAATATTCCAACAGAACTCATTAAATATGGAGGCGAGGAGCTACATGTAGTAATATACAGACTGTGCCAGCAAATATGGATGGAAGAACGGGTACCGGATAGCTGGAATGAGGCAATCATTATACCATTGTACAAAAAAGGAGATAAGACAAAATGTGATAATTATAGAGGGATATCGCTCTTGAACTCTGCGTACAAGGTCTTCTCTAGAATCTTACTAAATCGCATGGTCCCTTATGTGGAGGACTGTCTAGGTGAATATCAATGTGGTTTCCGTAAAGGACGTTCAACCACGGAACAACTATCCGTAATAGGCCAAATAATTGAAAAGAGATACGAATATCGGCAGAATATGTGGCAAATTTTTATAGATTTCAAAAAAGCCTATGATAGTATCCACAGAGAGAGCCTCTACAACATTATGCATGAGTTCGGTTTCCCAAAAAAATTAATATCCCTAACTAAAATGTGTATGGAAAACACGAAATACAGAGTGAGAACACAAAATGTAACATCAGAAACCTTTACAGTGGAAACTGGACTAAAACAGGGAGATGCCCTGTCCCCAGTACTCTTCAATCTTGCTTTAGAGAAGGTAATAAGGGTACTACAGGACAATGAAGGTGGCCTACTAATCGGCCAGAATAAGATACAGATCCTAGGCTTTGCTGATGATTTAGACATAATAGGCGATTCACTTTCAGACTCAGCCAACGCAGTCAGAGTGTTAGAAGAAGCGGCAAAAAAAATAGGTCTTGAAATTAACACTGAGAAAACAAAGATAATGGAACTAATTGAGAGTGGGGAGAACCCTAGTGAGTCGGAGGATTTAGCCTATGAAAAAGTTAGCGATTTCAAATATCTGGGAGCTACATTGAGTACAAAGAATGATTGGTCAAAGGAAATAAGTATTCGGATAAACAAAGCTCAGAGAACGTTCTATGCACTGACAAAATTTTTCACGTCCAAAATGTTATCAAGGAAGACGAAAGCAAGACTATACGTAGCCATTATAAGACCGACGCTAACATATGGTTGCGAAGCTTGGACGACAACCAAACAAACAGAGAGAAAACTAAGGACTTTTGAACATAGAATATGGAGGAAAATATGTGGACCTGTCTTTGACGAAACAACGGGGAATTGGCGGAGGAGGTACATCAGAGAGTTGTACGATATGTTGGAACTAACAACAGTAACAAGCTTCATTAAAAGCCAAAGGATACAATGGCTAGGACACATAATGAGAAGACGAGAGAATGAAATAGTTAGAGTGACATTGGAATGGAAGCCAATAGGTAAAAGACCAAGAGGTAGACCGAGAAAAAGATGGATAGACGTGGTAGAAGAAGATTTAAAAATCCTTGGAGTTGAGAATTGGAGGGAGACAGTTCAAGATAGAGACAGGTGGCGAAGTGTAGTAATGGCGGCAAAAACTCTTAGAGAGTAGAAATGCCATTGGAAGAAGAAGAAGAATTCCGTGTATGATTTTGGTTCACCGATGTCTCGTCTAAATAGACAACTGGTCGAACACCATTATTTTTACGAAGGTTAACCATTTGTCTCAAAAACCGTACACCCATAGCGACAATATTGTTTCTCTCTCCATCAAAAATCGACGGCCGTCATTGCATTTTTTAACCTAAATTTTAATGACTTCAAAATTCTCCACATCGACGTTTTAGAACCTTTATAGTCAGTTTTTTCTGGAATTTAGATAAAATTGTTATGGATGTAGGAAACTCACCTTTATCATAATACTCGTGGACCGTCCGTCATACAACCTCTTGGTCAAAGTCATCAATATCTGTAGCAAATTTAATTCGTTTGAATGTTTTACGAGGAGAGGTAAATTTCGGTCCTTCAGTTTCTGGATCTAAAGGGGCTTTAGAGCCTTCCGATGTTATTCTTTTAACGTTGTCCATGCTGATACTACATGCTTCAGAAGTCTTTTGTTACGCCAGTAGAAAAAAAATGCTACTTCAGGATTCGTCGAGTCTTTAGATAATTTTTTAAAATACGAATATACACTAAAAACCATTTTTTTAGTTTGAGAGTGAATATCTACTGAATGGTAAGACATTTCTAAATAAATAATTAACTATATTAAAAAATATATATATATCGCACATACGTAATACGTAAGTAATGCGTAAGGAATAGTCAACAACGAACAACGGTACAACAGTACGCACTACACACTGGAGTCTGGATGGCACAATAACTATAGATGTAACAGGGGTTGTTGTTTGACCACATTCCTACGCATGGGGTCGGTAGGGAGTATCAACCCTACTTAAACACAATAGTGGTACATAAAATAAACATTCTATCCATTACAGCAATCTCATCTAAAAATATATTGGATGTTATTCGTCCTGATATTAATGATGGTTTTCTCATAATTCCTCCTGTTGCATTAATACTGATAGTTGGAGTTTTAGTTGTTTTTGAATATGTACGGTACAGAGTAATTTCTGTTGTAGACCAATAATGCATAAAAAAACGGTCATACCTAATATCATGTATTAACTCATCGTACGGTGATAATTCATTCATAATAAATAATGAAATAATTGGATCATCATTATGCAGTCCTTGTTTTATGGCTTTGCATTTGATAACTCGTAAAGCATTAAATGATGGTAAGTGGCTTGGTTCTTGATCGCCAAAGTTCATCAAATTTTTTGCCATCTCTCGTCTCACATACGAATCAGATTTACATCCTGTCGCCATTTTTGCATTTATTTTTTACTCTCCATTTATTCTGCGTTTACTCGAGGGTTTGCAGGTCTTAAAGTTTCCAATCAACGAACATTTGATTACAACACGGCTATTAGGTTCTGCTTGCTTATTAACAACACCTTTAAAATAACTCAAACATGTTGAGCAATAACCTAGTATATCTAAGTAAAAATTGCCATTATTATAAATTTTTGCCCTTTTATAAACAATTGTACACGGTAGCCTTGTTTGCACAAAAAAATGCTCATGGATTAAAGGTGCCCAAACATTACACTTTTATGTTTGGTATGATCTAACACAGCGGTCCTCACTAGGGTTTTAGAAAGGGACAAATGTAACTTTTGAAAATTATTTGCTGGCCGCATACATTATTAATGTTAGTAATTAAAAATATAAAAATTATATGTATTATATGTATTGTTAGGAAAGGGTATTGTAGTGCTGTTAATAGTGCGGGCCGCACTAAATCTGTTAAAGGGCTGAATGCAGCCCGTGGGCCGCGTAGTGGGGACCACTGATCTAACAGGAAATTTCTTATCAGATCGTTTGCACAATGTTTCTGTTGGCTCTTGAATACTGTTCCATTCTTCTTTTGATAATGTTATATTAAAGTTTAATATAGGTTCTTCGTAAAATTTGTAGTCATCTGAAAAAATATTTAATTCTTCATCATCAATAACCTTCTTTTCAATTGTTGTTGTAACAGAATCAAAATTTTCCATCAACTTATCGTTAATGCCATATCTGTTTAATTTAATAACGGTATAAATATATTTTAATGAAATATTATAACTTAATTGTCATGCTATTTCACTCCAGCAATCTGATGTAGGAAGATTTATAATACCGTTTTCAAGGTTTATGATTTTAGATTTATTTGAAATCAATATTGATAATAAAGAATCAATATTGAATTTTGATTGTTCATCAATAATTGAATAAAATTAAAATATTTTAAATATTCGTGCTCTGAAATTAATAATAAAAATATTTATAGCTAATATGGCACTGGGATTTATTAATACTATAATATATATATGTATTCTTTTTTGTATTAACTAATTAATTTAGAGTATCAACAATCAATATTTGTAGTATTTTGTTTATTTTAATATTGTCAATTTATAATATAAGGTTAATTCATCATTTTATTTTTTTCTATTATTTTTATTTTGTATTGTATAGTAAATAGTTTTTAAAATATAAATATAATTATTTATTGATTTGATTGTTTTCTTTGTGGATATTTGTACCAATTGCCAAATAGTGGTATAACCTTAAAAAGGGAATCAGTATCACATACGTATACTTATTAAAATATTAGATGATACAATCATTAATATTTAAAATCTAAACATGCTAAAAACCTGGTTTTGTTTTTATAATGATTGTATAACTGCATAAATGTAAAAATAAAAATATAAGGGGCCCGCTGTTCAAATTTAGAATTTTATTTATTTATTAGAACCATCCATACTGGATCGAGGGGGGAGACGTAATTTTTTGCTACGTATTCGGAACCTATATTAGAGAGTATCGTAACAGAGTAATTAACAAAAACAAAGACAAATTACTAGATAGGCATAAAAAAACAAAATTTCATTACATAAGCAGTTTTTAAAACTAATTAAGTGGAAAAATTATAAGGAAATGTTAAATTTTAATAACGTGTCACTTATCGACAAACAGAACACGGACAAATCAGAATTCGATATAAACCCGAAATTAACCCAATCACAACAAAATGTAAAATATAATGAAATGCATGATAAACAAAACGAAAATACTTATATCATTTCAAACAATATCATTCGTCAATACGGAATATATATATGCGCTTTAATACTAAGTTATATAATTATTCATTCAACGATAAAAAAACTAATGTTATATTGTGTGAGAGAAACAAATCGAGATATTATTAAAACTCAAAGAATAGTGAAATATTATCAATTAATCATATATGTAATTTTATTTTTAAGCATAAGGATAATTTATTTTCTTTTAAAAAGAAAAAAAATGTTTAATAAAAAAAGGGTAAAAGCAAAAAAAAAAGAGTGAGAAAGTTCTTAAGATCACGAAAGTATCGATTTATGGCTATATCCATAAACCATAAGCATCGAATCCAAGACATATGGTTCAATCACGGCCTTTCACTACACTACAGTCATACCCATTACCCGTACACCAATCCAAGGACAGATATTGGTAACATATATCCCTAAATTCAACACAAGTTTAAGGGCTGGTGACATTCATGGAGATGGACATTCCTAATCAATCGACTGAACGGGTTCCAGGAGGAATGATGTTTCGAAGCATTAAAATTGGATAAAGGAAATACTGTAGATTTATTATAGGTCAATTATGAGATATAAATGTATATAATATATACAGGGTGATTTTTTATCAAACAACACTCATTATTTCAAAAAGTATAGATTTTTTTTCAAATTCTTAGATACATGTTTTTCTACAACTGTATAAATTTTTATTTTTTTTCACTCGTATATTTAATAGTAAAATAAATATCAACTTTTGTTTTCATGAATTTTCATTGATCCGTCGGCGAGTTATAGCTGCTCAAAGTTGGTTGGTTTTATAAAGTTTTTACGTGTTATCCTTCAGTACTAATTAATTAAAACTAGGATTTATATTTGTTAAGTCCAGTAGCTATAATAGTTATGAATTCGATATCATCGATCCATGGTGTAGCGGAGAGTGGTGATAATATTAATTTTATACCTGTTATGGTTTATTATCAATTATCATATAATTATAATTAATTGGACTAAAATTACTACTATTAATACTATTATCACAGAATAGATTAAATCAGAAGGGACACTTTCAATATAAATAAAAACGTGGCGGCCATGTTCCCGTTGACTATTTTTATCAATTAAATGTTATCAGGTAAAATACTGTTAGTTAATAATTTAAGGTTACTAAAAAAACAAGCATTTGTTACACGTTTTTTAGTGGAGCGCGTATTATAGCCGAAAATATATCAGCCGAACCGTATTTTAGCCGAAAAATATTTCACCCGACAATATTTTAGCCGACAAATATTACGGCCGAAAGTATTTTAGCCGACAATTTATTGTTACATCTTATCAATTATACACAACCATATACCTGAACTGTGGTCTGTTGTTAATTTTGTGGTGATACGGTAGTGTACTATCACTGCTATCACCACAATTTTATTGATAAGTGATAACAATAACAATATTATAGTTATATTAGAGGCCGGTAAATCTCGATTACAGATGTTTGATTTGGATGTTCTTTTTTAGTTTTTTGTATGTAAAAATTAAATAAATACAAAAAATGGTAATTGTCAATTGAGTGTCTAGCTATCAGTCCTAAACCGATGTAATACCGTGTTCCGTTGCATGCTCAGTTTTTTTTGTATATAAAAAATGTATAGCGAAAATGGTAGGTATTTGAATGTCTAGCTATCAGTCATCTGACATCTCATAATGTAAATTGATATCCGAAAATGCAATACTGCAATCCGCCTGTACGGCGGATTGTCATACCTCCTGACTTCGAAAGTTTAATGTTGTATTGTAGGATAAGTTAAAGTCGATTAACATGTGAACATTCAAATTAAGTTGTCAGTTATCAATTTATCATTGGAAAAATCGATTTACTGGGTCAATGTACTAATATGCATTTTATTAGAGATGCTATTGATTTCAAAGAAATATTGAATATAGTAAAAAAGTCTACATCATTGATGAAAACCAGATGTTATCGGCTTAAAGACCTAACTTAATTAAATATTATTCATTTTAAATTTAATATTCATGTTATAATTTTTTATAATATAAGATTAATAGGTAATTATATGTTAATGTTATGACAATGTGTTAATAAAATGTTACTTTTTGCATTTGTTTTCTAATTTATTAGTAATTACTATATATGCTACAGATATATTTTATGTATGAACTGTAAAGTTAAATATAATTTATTAGTGTTGGTTTACAAGTATTTTTTTTTTTTATTTATGTAAACAATATTTCATTGTTTCAATTCATAATATTAAACAATCTAAAACCTCTTTTTATAAATTATTTTCGAGAACATCAGTAAAAAGAAAAATTAAACTTAAATCACAGTATCCAAAAGTATAAACATATTTTATTTAATTGATGAATTTGAAAACTAAAAAGTATGAAAAGTTAAAATGTTATTGTACGCTAGGTGTTGATTATGGTTTACGTTAGGTAGAGGCCGTTTTTTTTCAGTCAATTGGGTCGTAGTCCGCGCCTGGTAGTAACCAATAGTTTTTTAATAATTAAATTAAAAAAACCTAAAGTTCTCAAACCGGTAACTTTATTTGTATTCTTGTTATCAAAAAAATTAATAAAACTAAAATAATTAGAAATTTCAAATATCTACAAATAATAGCACAAAAACAGCCCAAGTATTTTTCAAATTGTATTAGTAAAGGAAATATTAATATTTTTGGTGAAAATAACCACCATACTTTTGAGTTTTAAATAAATATCGATTATTTTTAAACTAGTGTTTCGTAAATATTTTCATTGTTCCGTATGCCCCCCCCCCTAACTATAAATTAGAAAATTATATATCATTGCATTTTAGAGTACAAAAAACGAATCTGAGTATAGGCGGTAAGCCATAGCTAGTATATATCATATACATATTATACCTAACTAAATACTTCTATTAATTAATTTAGTATTATTTATTATGTAATATTATAGAAGCCAGAAACCGCAGAAAATTATGTATAATTATGTATCTACCAATGTGAACGGGCCGGGAGCATATAATGCTAATACGCGCGCCCGGTCACCAAAATACTTCGTGCGCTGCACACCGACCGACCTGTGTATGTGTGTTTATGTGTATAGCGACTCTAAGGAAGTGGACGGGGTCGCCGAGCAAGACCAAAGAGTGCTAGTGTGCAGTGGTGTGTGTAAGTGTGTATTATTGTGTGTGTGTAAAACTTAAATTCTAAAACGGATAGGTAACTCTACAAAAATGGTAACGCAATTGCAGGTGTGGTAAAAGATATAATATAATAATAAAATTTACGGCCCTTTTGGCCCAACAAGTAAAAATATGTATAAAAATGTAATATAAAGATTGCCGGTTCGGCACAACCAATAATAAAATAATAATGTATGATGAGATTATGATAAATAATGATAATAATCAGCTATTAGAGCTGTAACAATGATGTATAAAAAATAATAGTAATAATAACTCACAGAATTGTCGGTGCACTGCTGGCCAGCCGCTACCTAAAAACACCTATATAATACGAGTAATTGCACACACACAACAAAAATATAAATAACAAACATAAAAAAAAAAATTAAATTGCGGCGATTAGCGCCAATAAAATAAAATATAATATTAATGCGGCGTTCGCGCCGTAAATATAATATAATAAAACAATAAGCTTGTGGCGATTAGCGCACACAAGTATATAAAATAAACAATAATAAGACGATTCGCGCCGCACAAAATAAAATTTAAAAAATAGTGGCGATTCGCGCTCACACTTTCGAATATAGTGTGGTGATTAGCACGCACAAAATACAAATTTTACGTATAAAAATACACGATGGCGATTAGCGCACGTACGACTTAACTAACTTTACAATAAAAATATGCACACGGCGGCGATTAGCGCCTGCAATAAAAATGTGTTACTACGTAAACGTACATTATACCGACGACGCGGGCGGACGGGAAGACATAATAATGCGGCTGATTGCGCTTCTTCACGCGTAATCTTAATATTATATAACTCACACAACAATTTTCTTTTTTTTTTTTTTTATTTAAAACGTATATTTACAATCTATTTTACAATAATCAGTAAGTATGATGACAAAGTTTATATAACATTATAAAATATTCGAATAGGAAGACCCTCAGTAGTGTCACCTGACCAGAGATTACATTAAGTTATTGTTTAGTTAGGTCATAAGTTATGACTCGTAACATTATAATTTTATGCTTTGAGCAAGTCTCGGGGCCACAGCCTTTTTAGTCTTTTAGGGACGTGTGTTGCGGAGGATAGTTTTTGGATTAAAGGATTATAATGAGTGTGTAGTTTAGAAAAGAATTTGGTATAATGGGATTTGGCCAATTCCTTAAGAGTGGGTAGTTTTAAATCTTTGTGGAGGTTTTTATTTGTTACGTACCAGGGGGAGGAGGTGATTAGGCGTAAATATATTGATTGAAATGCTTGTAGTGTTCTAGTGTTTGAAGGCTTTGAGGACCCCCATATCTGAATGCCATAGAGCCAGACCGGACGGATTATCACTTTATATATTGTCACCTTGTTTGTTAGGGATAGTTTGGATTTTAAAACAGGTCTAAGGAGGTGCAGCCTGGAGTTGACTTGTTTACGCTTTAGTTTCAGGGGAGGGCCCCACGTAAGACGTTTGTCAAATGTGAGCCCTAAGTACTTAACTTCATTTGCTGTTGGGAGGACTTTGTTGTTGAGCATAACTGGGGGACAGTCAGAGTTTCGTAAAGTGAATGTTACGTGAGTTGATTTGGTTTCGTTTATTTTTATTTTCCAACGGTTAGCCCATAAGTTGATCATATTGAGGTGATTTTGGATCCTTGAGCTAGCAATTTCTGGATCGCGATGTGACGCCGAAATTAGGGTATCGTCAGCGTATGTGCCAATGAATGTGTAATGAGTCTTTGGGATATCATGGGTGAAAACAGAGTAGAGGAAAGGGGCGATGTCGCTACCTTGTGGGACACCTGCTTTAATAGGGTGACATATTGAGTAGCTGTTTTTAAGACGAACAGTGAAGAAACGGTCTGATAGGTAGGATTTTAATAGTAGAAAATACGGGGCTGGAAGGAACTTTTTTAATTTGTAGAGGATTCCGTCGTGCCAGACCCGGTCAAAGGCCTGAGAGACGTCGAGAAAAACGGTGGGGCAGAATTCTTTTTTTTCCAGAGCGCTGGAGATGTGATCGACGGTGCGGTGTAGTTGGTGAATGGTGGAATGATGGGCTCTGAACCCAAATTGAGTGTGTGGGATGATATTAGCATTGGTGGCGATGGAGAGGAGCCTTTTTAATAAAATTTTTTCAAAAATTTTTGATATGGTGGGAAGAAGGCTAATTGGTCTGTATGATTCTGGATTTTCAGGTGGTTTGTTTGGTTTGAGAATAAGAATTATGATAGAGTGTTTCCAGGCCCCAGGAAAGTATGATAATCTAAACAGTGCATTAAATAAATGGGATAAATAAATTATGACTTTGCGAGGTAGGTTTTTTACTATAAAGTTGGTAATTAGGTCATTACCTGGGGATTTTTTGATAGGGATTTTTTTTATTACATTGTTTATTTCTTCGGGGGATGTGGCTTTGGCAGGCAGAGACATTGGGAGAGGATATTCGAGGAAGTTTTCAACTATATCCAGTTGAGTGGGACTGGGTTGAATATCATGAGGATAGAAGCAGTTTTTTAGGTGCTGAGCTAGGATATTAGATTTATCGGTGTCGGTAATAGCCCATGAATTGTCTTCTTTTCTAAGAGGAGGGGTGGGTTGGTTTAATCGTAATATGTTTTTAGTTGCTTTCCACAGAGACATATTTTTAGTGGTTAAAGATTCTACATAAGTGTTGTAAGATTGACTTTTGTACTTTTGGATTTCCTTTTTTATTTGGATATTTAGTTTGTTGAGTTTGGTCTTGTCGTTGGGATATCTAAAGTTTTGCCAGTGTGCCCTAGTTCTACATTTCTCGGTAAGTAGGGCTTGTATGTGGGGGGGGAGTTTGGTTTTTTGTTTTTTTATTTGCTTGGGGTTTTACAGCTGCTAATGCGGCTTTTTGTATGGAGGTTGTGAGGTGATTAACAGCGTTGTTGATTTCATCGATTGATTTTAAGGAAATGTTGAGTTTTATGTCATTATTTAAAATGTTTTTGAAGGTAGGAAAATCTGTTTGACCGGGGGTGAGAGTTTCATTTTGGGATGGATGAGCGTTTAAACCTAGTTTGAGAATTATTGGGGTGTGATCGGAGGACAAGTCGTAGAGGTTGGTAAGGTCACTGAGTATATTACTTGGTAATTTCATAACAAAGATATCTAAGATATCGGGTAGTCTGTTGTTGTGAGAGGGCCAATAAGTTGGTTCAGGAGGAGCTAAGTAAGAAAAGTTATTATTGTTTATGCAGCACTGTAATGCTCTGCCTCTGGTGTTGGGAGTGCGATTACCCCATGTTGTGTTTTTCGCGTTAAAATCACCTCCTGAGACGAAGCGATGTCCCAGTGTAGAAAAGTATTCAGAGAAATGATCAATAGTGGTGATGAGACCGGGAGGACAATAAATTGCGGATACAGTAATAGGTATGTTATTATGAGTGACGATTGAGACGCTACTTGCTTGTATGTGAGGAGAGATGTAGGAAGGTAGTGGGTGATGGGATATGCTTGATTTGATGTAAATTGCCGAACCGGCGTGAGCAGTTCCGTCAGGGTGGCATGAGTAGTACGAATTAAAGCCATGTATTTTGGCGCATGAGGTAGAAGTAAAGTGTGTTTCAGAGATTAGGGCAATATCGGTATTTGTGTTAGTTAGGATGTGCTGTAGTTCGTCTAAGTGTTTTCTGAGGCCATTGGCGTTCCAGGAGAAAATGGTTAATGGATGGTTTGCATTTGAGTTAATGTTCATTATTGATTAAAATTTTATTTATAAGAGTCGTGAGTAGATTTATTAAGGGTGTGATAAGGGATTGAAAATTTTCGAGGAAGGATGAAAGTTGGGTGGAAAGTGGGGATTCATTAGGCTCCCCTTTTTGAGGATTAGATGGGCTGGGTGACTTGACTGTGTCTGAATAAGTACGAGGAAAGGTGACATTGCTGAGGGGCTTACCCTTTGAGTTGTTTTGTTGAGTGTGTTGTTCGTTGTTGTCTGGTTGGCTGGAGATGGTTGGAATGGATGGGTCCTTACTAGCGTCCTTCGTGTTTCTGGATCTTTGGAGTCCTTTGTGTACAACGCATCCTCTGTAGTTGGCAGGATGGTCTTTCCCACATAGAGCGCAGGTAGCCGGTAGATCCTTGGATTTTTCGCACATGTCGGTAAGGTGGGCTTGGCCACAGCGGACGTACCTTGGTTGGCGATTACAGTAGGTACGCGTGTGTCCGTAATTTTGACATTGGTGGCATTGAGGTATGTCACGTCTGGAATGAGGTTCTTCGATCTTGACTATTGAGTGGCAAATAGTCCTTAGCTTAAATATTTCTGGGTTGTTTGGTGCCGGATTAAGGTCGATGAAGAAGAGAGGGAGTGGAGTGTTGGGTTGGTTTTTATTTTTTATGTTGGTAATATTTCTAACCGAAAATCCGAGTTTTTTGAGATCTTTGGTAATTAGTTCAGTAGGTGTTGTGTGGTGAAGGTTTTTTAAAACTACTCGATATGATTTCTCTTCCTTCGCTTGGTAAGTAAAGTATTCCACAGAATTGTCGTTTAGTAATTTGATTACTTGACGAAAGGATTGAGAAGATTTTAGTGTTAATTTGAGATTTTTGGTTGTGGTTTTGCATAAGAATTCTTCGTCGCCGATTAAGGTTTTTATTTGGTTGCAAAAATTTTGATAGTTGACTGGTGTGGTGATAAATATTGGTGGAGGAGTTGGAGGCAGTATGGTGTTTTCGGTTTGCATATTTTCGTTTTCACCCTTTTTTTCAATATTTTTTTCCGTTTCGTTATCTGAGATGTTGAGTGCTTCGTAGCGGTTGGGAGTAGTGTATGTAAATTTGTTTTGTTTGGTATTGGTTCCTTTTGATGCAGGTGAAATGCCTAGGGAATTATGACGTTTTCCGGTTTTAATTATCCAATCTGGGCTGTCGTTTGGATTGTTCTGCATGTTTTTAGCTATGACAATTTTTAATGATGAATTCTCTTCATCATTTGAGCCGCTCTGTATACTGTTACGTGAGGAAGACTAGTTTTTGGTAAGCGGGTTATTTTTGGCCGGCATTGTGCCGCGAGCTTATCTGCGGGACCAAGGTCACGTATGGGTACGGTACCTGGAACCGACGCTTGATAACTAATCGGTCTAATTATTGATTATCTTGCGATGATAAATAATTGATCTAATTAGTTAAAACACTTATTTGACCGTAAAGGATTGCACTTACGACCGATTAAAATGAGAATTGTATGTAAATTTTAGAATTAATTTCCTTAAGATTTTGAACTAAGTTAGAGAAAAATCGGTTGCGAATTGCATCGGATAGCGTCCGCATGGCGCGGAGCAGATTACACCGATGTGTATTGCTACGCTGACCGCGGTGAACTGCACACAACAATTAAAACACAAATTTAAACAATAATATAAAATAAACAGTAATATGTGTGTGCGTGTGTGTGTGTGATCGGCCGGTGACAAATATAGGCCGTTGACCTATATATTAAGTGGCTAGGTGTATTATATAATGTGCTACTAATATTGTTGCATTCCGGGCGGCAACACAATGAAAAATAAAATTATTTATAGATTTACCTATAATTAAGGTAAACAGCTTTACTCGGTACCCATCATTATATTTAATAATATATAATGTATAATATAATATATAATAATATATAAATGTGTAAGCATACAAATAAAATAAAGTAGGTAGGTAGGTAGGTATACAGAAACTAATGAAATCTTTATTAACAAGAATATAATACGTATTGAATTTTAACTGAATGTATAGCATACCTACCTATTCTAATTTCTAATCGAATATTACAAAAAAAAACTTACATATTAAGTGATAAAAAGTATTGTATTGTGTAACTTAAATTTTTATAATTGAAATAGCAATTACCTATGTAGAATGCAGTAATGCTAAAACTATGGACTTTTGGTCATTTATTGGAAATGAAAAACACTTATATTCTATAGATTCTACATCAATTGAAATTAAAGAAGGCTTTGGAATAATTTCATGAGTATAAAATATTTTTATAATATCTGATGAAATGGGATTTTGAAATACTGTAGATGTATTATACTTCATAACTTCAATTTTAATCTTACCATTTAAGAATTTAATTATATTAATAACTTTTACTATACCATGATCTTTAGTGCAAATTAATTATCTTTTGAATTACTTATATTTATAGTGAAATTTTCTAAAATAATTTCTTTATAAAATGTTTCATTAATTGATTTATTTATTGAAGGATCATAATCTATTTCAGTTTTTAGTAAAGGATATTTGTTTATAGTACAAGTTGACATAGTATTGATTTTTTCTATTATACGATTATATGTATCCTGAAGAGGATACCTAGAATTTTTGCAACTATGTTTTATAAACTGTAAATAATTTTCATACTTGAATGCAGAAAAAACATCCAAGTTTCCATGCTGTAACACAAAATCAGCAATATGAATTAGACCATGCACATTGTAACCTACATATTCTTTACCGTAAAGTACAGCATATTCTTGTACAAATTGTCTTAATAACATTTTAGCAACATTATTATAGGTATATGCAGTTTTAATAGAAATTAGCAATCTTATAGCACAACTTAGAAGCATAAAATGTTTATAAAAAGAGTTTTTTAATCGTCCTTTTAAGACAAGAGGCCCTGTATAAATGAGAAATGTTCTAAATTCACTAGCTTTCCAGTGCTCGAATTCTTCTAAAGTCCTTGGTAAACGATTAAACTCAACAGGAAAAAATGATTTTAATTTATTTAATTCATTAGAAATAGCTTCAGGATTGTCAAGACGCACTGGTTTTTTACCTCTTACCCAAAATGCCAATAACCTTTTCATCACACCCAGACAAATATTATGCATATATTCCAACACAACAGAAGAAGTTATATCAATAGGCAGGTTTTCAAGTGGGCTTACATCTTTATGATAAAATTCATCTATTTTTGTACGAAATGACTGATCGGTTCTTAAAGGTGCATTAATATCTAAATAAGCCATTCGATTATGAATAAAATCTCCTTCAACTGTACACGAGTTACATCCATGGTATGCATTATGGCCTTTAACGTTTAAAACAAAAGCTTTTGCCGGGGCGTCACATACAACCTGAACTAACTTAAATTGAAAATGTTTATTATTAACAGTTATACCAGTTGATAAAATGTGTTTCATCTCATCTATAAACGGTCTTAGATAATCATTACTTGATGTTGGCTTTTTGTACTTTCCGTGGTACAGTCCTACTGGAATTACAATTTGTGATAAATTTTGTATATTAACAAAAGATATAAGAATGGGCCAAAGACTTGATTTCGAACTTGATGTTAGAGGTAAACCATCGACATTCATTCCTAGTTGTATTTGGTCATTTTTAAAATGTTCCAGGTGTGCAGTTATTAATTTAGACAACATAAATTCTATACCAAGATGTATATACAATCCTGGATGAATACTTATAACCAGGGCTCGTGAGTTCATGCTCTAAAAAATGCCTAAATAAGTATGCACTTATGCACTAAAAGCTGGGAAAATATGCATTGAAATATGCCTTTAGAGATCAAAAATATGCATTTATATGCACTAAAACTCTAAAAATATGTATCAACAATATGTAGATTAAAAAATAAAAATACTATAAGTAAATTTTGGAATAACAAAAAAATGTCCATTCATATTCAAATTTTAAATCCAATTTTTTAAACAATACACAAAATACTTAATTAAATAATTAAAAATTTACTTTAGGAGTTACATTTAGGAGTTGCATTGCACAATAAGAATTTTTTAATGTTGTCAAGTTTGAATGAACGGTGATTAGGTATGAGTAAATTGGTGTACATTGAAAATGATCTTTCAACGTCAGCAGAGGTGATTGGTGCATATTTAAAACAAGAAAAATCATTAAGTGTCATATCTTCGGGTAATCCTAGATTTGTCATATTTTTCTCTTCACCAGATATAATTTCAGAAATTTTGTAACCATGGTTATTATTTAGAACTGAATCAAATTTAGTTTAAATACTGTCACTGTGTTGTCCTTGAAGTGTTTTAAATATATCACTTATTTTTTCTGTTATTTGAATTGAATCAAATAATGATAATTTTTGTTCTTGAAGTTGGGTGATTGCCGTTGATAAACATTCAAAATTCGATTTTATATAAATCAAATTTGCTTGCAGTGCTTGAGATTTCAATACTTCTTGATCTTTTTTAATTGCTAGACTATCATTTGCATCAAATGATTCGACAACACGTTTAATCGATTCAAAATGTGCGCAATAGTATGAAACTGCAGAAATCCATGTTCCCCAACGTGTTATAATGGGTTCTGGTGGTAATGCTAAGTCAGGTTCAAGTGTTCTAAATATTTAAATACGACATGGAGATTTGCGGGATATTTTTTTTACGTTATCCACTAAATCATCAACGTTACCGTAAAACGGGGTAACTTTGGCCCCGGGTGGTAACTTTGGCCCACCGTTGGAATTTCACATATTTTTGTATGCTGTGATAAGACATGTGACTATTATCAAAATATTTGGAAGTACTTCGATAGCTGACAACACTGTTAACCGAATATGATAACAGTTTTCGCCGTTATCACTTGCCTTGTTATCAAAAAAAATATCATTAGTCGTAACGTTTTGTCGACGCCAAAAAACAGTTTGATCTAGTGCTAACTATGATCTATAAATTTTGTTATTCCTTAAAATGCTGTTCTACTCGTTATTTTAGCTTGTTTTACCGTAAAAATTGGTTTAATCTCATCTCAAAAACTTGCTGATTAACTCTGCATAGGCTAACATTAGCCCAAATAAATGAGAACGGGAATATATAAGGAAATTTGGAGGCGGGTTAAAGTTACCCCATTGCCGGGAAACATTAGCCCAATTTTTTTCATAAATGTTTTATACTTAAAACTTAGAAAAATAAAAATTAGATTCTGCAAAAGGCTTGTCTAGACCCACACATTTATGTACATATTTATTTATTTTTTCTTAAGTGAAACCTACCTAAATTTAGCCCGAAAGTTTAAAAATGCTAAAAAATGGTACAAAGTTTCCCCGTGTTACGGTATCAAAATGTGAACGAATATATTCCGCTATTCGGTGTAAGCCATGCGCAAGACACGTAACATGCACCATTTTAGTATAAAATACTTGTAAATGACGTGCTGCTTTCTTCATATAAGGCGCTGCGTCTGTTAAAAACAACATCACGTCATCATAACGTATTCCTTCGGGCCAAATTAAGAACAACGATCTATCAAATGCCTTACAACTAGTGCTATGGTTTGTTTTGTCAAGTTCTTCGACATTTATTAAAAATATTTCACCGGGGCTATCGGTTGTTAGAATTCCAATAATTTTATTGACTATGTACCTTCCTTCAATATCCGTCGTTTCGTCCATTGAAATCCATATTTTTTTCCCATCGACACGTTTTTTTATTTCATTCATTATTTCGGTGTAGCAACTATCAATATATCCAATCCGCAACGTAGGTTCGGCAGGAATATTTTTCCAGTATACTTGGCAAGAAAATCTTTAAATTGCGGATTGTTTAACTTGTTTAACGGAATATTAGCTTCTAACATAGCTTTGTACAGATCAAAATTAAAGTCTGATTTTTTCGGAGTTGTAGGGATAAGTTGTTGCAAATATTTCTTTCCTTACTTTTTTGCAGTCGGTGAAGTGATGTTTTGGTGTTTCTCAGTATTAATATGTTCACAACACTAAAGCGTTTTACACTCGCGACTTTTACTTCGCAAACCTGACAAAATAATATTTTATTGTCGGCCGAGAATATATTTTCACCAAATTCATTCACTAATTGTCTTAGTTTACAGGCCGATGACGGTTTTTCTTTCGGCATGATAGATAATTTCAAAACGAAGATAAAAAATATATAAGATTTGCGAAATATTGTTAAACTGAACGAACGTCCGTACACTATATCACAATAACGACTGAAATATAGTCTAGAATAAACCAATGTAAAAGTATCAAGAAGATAAGAGTCATAACTCATAATATTACATATTGTTACATAACATAACATGTTTTCCACTAATTGCTTAATGCGGGCTACATACCTATACGTTCGTATACGTATATTTGTACTCGCTTTCTACTCTATATGTTTTATTTTTAATAATTTGATGTTGCAAAAACTCCCATATATTTTATACTGTGTAGAAATATAAATTATTGTATTTTGATCAAATTTCGGTAAAAATATGCACAATAAACGCGGAAAACGCATAAATATGCCAAATAGTTAAAAAGCCTCTAAATATACAAAAATACGCAACATAAAATTTCACATACTTAACCACAGTACCTTGAAATGGATTTATATGTAACCTAGCATTAAATACGACTTAGCAAGATTGATATGCAAATGCATGAACTCACGAGCCCTGATTATCAATATTATAACATTATGTGGTATTACCTGTATTATACCTAATATTCACTTGTTAATTTGTCATCATTGATCATAGAAATATCATTGATAATTGATCATACAGTAGTAGAATGCATGATAAAATAGATTCTATTATTATTTATCTTTTAGATTTATTTTGTCATGGTAGAGTGTAGATCATAATAGTCATAATACCATATCTATTCTATTAGTAGGTAGGTATACTAACTAGGTACTAACAGAAAGGTACTCAGTATCCACTAATCACTAATCGCTAGTCAGTAGGTACTCAGTTGTAGTTACTACTCACTAGACATATTTTGCTTTTGGAACTTCAAACTTGTACAATCAATAAGAAAATAATCTACAACTGTTTAAGGAATAAGGTATTAGATAGGTAAGAATTATATTATATTATACTTATTAAAATTAACATAATAATATGACGACTAGACATCTACATAAAGAAAGTACCTATTATACTTTTTAATAGTAAGGCTCGAAGATATTATATTATATTATTATATATTGTTATTACCTATTTTATGAAATTTCATTTTTATTATTTCACATAATATGTCAAATGTTGTCTATTAATCTCAACAAAAATAAAAGAATCCATAAACAAGTTGAAATTGTGTCTACTTTTTAAACAATTTATTTATTATTATACTAAACCTTTTTTTTAAATTTTTTTTTCCAAGTTTAAACCGACGACAGCGTGGAAATCATAATTACCTAGGTACCTATTTACCAAATACGTTATGCCATATTAAAATTATTATTACATAATGGACATCGTTGTGCTTGTAACTGTGTTACTCAATCTACACATAACATTTATGCCCACAAGGCACAAGTGCACGAGTCCTCTGTTCCACTCTGCACACAATACAAATATTTGTTTCATCTGCAGGAGGATAGAGTTCATATAAATTTGGAGGAACTTCTACAAAAGGTATTTCTTCTTCCTCGTCGGTATCATTCCAAAACTGTTGCCATATATCCAATTCCCTATCTTCAGGAATAATTTAGTCCATATCATCATAATCTAGTAATAAATAAATGATTTAGTTATAATTTACTAAAGGTACCTGATTAAAAAATTGTTTTTTTGATAGAGGTACCTACTTTATTATTGGTATTATTGGTAAGTATATATCTATATAAATCAAATTAAAAATATTATTTTTGAAGTCTATTATGTAGATATTACCTTCTATGTTATTAACTTTTTCATTTCAGCAACTGGAATGAAATCTTTTTCAACTACACCTTCAGCATTTCCAATGACTGGAATGGGTGCATTTAGTAAATCTCATTATCAGAATCTATTATAAAAATCAATATTGTTGTTTTCCATAATGTAGGTATATATTGTAATTTTTGTTAACTATTAATAATTATTAATTAATATTTATAATAATGACATAACAATTTTATTTGTCATTTACTAAGTATAAATATAATATATTTATACTTAGTAAATGATATATTATTATATATTATTATATATTATTATCTTATGGCCCGGTTTTTCAATCATATTTATCCGCCAGATAACTCGAGTTATCGGACAGATAAGAACAAATTGATTATTTTCGGTTTTTCAATGTCCAGATAGTGTTTATTTGACAGATAAATCATGGAATAGTTATTCGGTACTATTTCCATCGAATAAAGATTAATCTAACGAATAAATTTGTTATCACCGATTATCGTCGTTGATAATAGGTAATAATTTTGAATATTTTTATTGACTATTTTATTTGTGATTCGTGACTTTAGTGAATACTGAATAGCTTTACTTCCATTAATTAATTAACATTTTATATAATGGATTTGTTTGAAATTATTGACGACGATGACCAGGAAATCGTCAATTTTTTAAACTACCAACGTCGTGTTTACACAATTCGTCCAAGAGTCGATCATATGAATATCTGGGATGATGAAGATTTTCGATCAAGGTTCAGAATTTCAAAGGATGTAGTTATACAAGTGTTGGGATTTATAAACGATCAAATATCTTCACGATCCGACAGGTAAATTTCTAACACTTTATTTTAATATAAATATTGGCAAGCGCCTTATTTATCTTTCCTTTTTTTTACGTTATCACAGTTCTAAAAAAGAAATGTTATTTCTCAATTTTAGAAATCATGCCTTGACGTCCATTGAAAAATTACTTTTGGCTCTAAGATTTTATGCAACAGGAAATTTCCTTATTACTGCTGGAGATTTCATGGGAGTTAGCAAGACCACTGCTTCTAATTGTACGTGATGTCAGTACCGCCATTGCAAAACTTAGACCTATTTTTGTTAAAATGCCAATTGAAAGTGAAATACCTACCATGCAAAAACGTTTTTATAAAATTGCTAAATTTCCTAGGACAATTGGGGCAATTGATTGTACTCATGTAAAAATTCAAAATCCTGGTAATATAATGCTAGAATATTTTTCATTATCTGTTATAGTTTATTCATAATATCTATATTGCTTTGTTTATGTTTACATACTTATATACTTAAAAACGGTGTTGTTTTATTGTTGTAGAAACAACAAAGTAGCTATATTAATTATTAATTTTTAGAAACTGTTAAAAATAAAAATAAAATATTAACATTTTTTAATTTTTCCTACAATGCTAATAGCAGATAATGAATTTATTTTGTGTTGGCATTGTATAATTAAAAATTATTTACATGTTAATATAGGTGGACCTAACGCTGAATACTACAGAAACCGAAAAGGATACTTTTCATTGAATGTACAAACTGTATCATGTCCTGACTTAAAAATCATGGATGTTGTAGCACGCTGGCCAGGATCATGTCATGACTATACAATACTCAAGAAATCAAGGTTTTTTAACAGGTTAAACAGTGGTGAATGGGGAAACAGTTTGATAGTAGCTGACAGTGGCTATGCAAATTCTCTACGGATTGTTACACCTTTCATAAATCCAAGAAACGACATTGAAGAACTATATAATGAGTCGATCATTAGGACTAGGAATCCTGTCGAAAGATCTTATGGTGTTCTAAAACGAAGATTTCCAATATTATCTTTTGGATCACGGTTGAAATTACAAACTACTCAAGCAGTTATTGTAGCCTGTTGTGTCTTACATAACATAGCTATTGATAATAAAGACACAGATCCACCAGCTCTACTAGATATAATTTTACCAGATATTGAAAATATGAACATAATAGAACACCATATTGATGAAGGAAATGCAAGACAACAATTAATAGATGAATACTTTTCATATCTTTAATATTTATTTGATAAAAATAACAAAATGTATGTTCATTATAGATAATAATAATAACAAAATGTAATGTTTATAATAATAATAAGTAATAATAATTGAAACTAAATTAATTATGTAAATTGTACCTATATAATAAAAATAACAAAACTTAAATATTTGTAAAAATTAAATAAAAGAATTAACAATTTTTAATACTTAAATTAATAGTTTTTTTTTACCTTAAACTTTTTATTATAAATTAACAAATACTTATAGGTAAGTTATATACATTATATGTCAGGAAATAGGTAATTTATTTATTATCCAACTTTTGTTTTTTGTTAGAGATATCTAATTTTAATGATTCTAACTTAAGTGCATTTTTAGTTTTAAGAAAAACTATTTTCTCATCTAACAAAATTTCTTCTTTGACCAGAATTGCTTTTTGTAGTTCAACCAATTCTAATTTTTTTTCTGCTAATAAAGAAAATTTTTCACTAGCTGATGCCTGGCAGTTGTTTTTTCTTTTTAAACCTTTGTTTGCTAAAAGTTAAAATTCTTTAATTTTATACCTATATTTTTAGACATGAGAAATAATTAAATGCTTTTTTGTTCATTCATTTTTACAGTTTTAGGCTTTTTTCTATACAATTTATGTTGCTGCAAACATTTAAAAAATGTTACAAATTATTTGATATAAATTGTGTTAATATCAAAGTAAACTTGGATTGGAATAAAATTATATTTGACCCTAATACCAAAAACTTCATTGATACCTTATACGAGAGGCCTTTATTATATAATATTTATACAATGCTTATAATAATATATTATATTATATAATTAAGTATATAATTAAATATTGTTATTGATTTATAATATATATTTTAAATGATTTATAATATGCAATATTTCCTGTGAGCCTGGTTATTTAAACAGTATTTTAATTTTCTATAATCTAATTTTCAAGAATAAGGTGAATGTTATTAATTAATAGATAATACAGCCATCAAATAAGCATTAAAAATAAAAACAAATATTTTTTTCCAAATACTATTTAGGGCATATTTAAAATTTAAATACAAATTTGAAAATATTTTGGCTATATTTAAATTATTTGTTTACCTGTTAGTTTTGCATGCTTTGGTGTTGTTTTCAAAAGCTTTGTTGCACAAGAGGGAGTCCAAGTTTGATCATTGAATGAACTATAACTAGCTTTTTGACTGTTGACTAGCAAATCACTAGGAGAGTTCAATACTTCATCATTGTTTTCAGCAAACACTATTGTTTTTTACAAAGTTAAACCTCATATTGAAATAAACACCACAACAAAATTATTTAAAATAAAAATACCTTCATTATCAACATCTATGTTAAGAACAATAATATTGTTATTGGTCAGATCACTGGTACTTGTTTCATATTGCTCTATATGTTTACCATCTGCTCCAACTTAAAAAAAAATTTAAATGTTTTTTAAATAAAAATTCATAAACTTAATGATTACTATGAATATTCTTTATTAATTTGTATTTATAGAAATACCAACCAGTACTGAAAACTGAAAAGTATAGTGGAAATAATTTCTATATAAGCCACTGTTTTTTTATTTATATTAAATATTATTTAAATAATAAAAAAAACTTACGGTCATCATTATCAAAAAAACCGGGCAATCCTTCCACTGACAGTTGTATAATATCAAAAAGTTGTTTTTCATATTCACTAGAAGCAGTATAAGAATTTTTTTGCGGACCACCTCCAGTTTGAAATAAATCGCTCTTCGTTCCTCTTAGTAATTTTTTGATTCCTTCATACTTCATGCGTAAACTCGAAGCATCTCTGTACTGAATTACAATAAATAACATTTTTATTTTCAAAACCTCCACAACAATTTTTTTAATTAAATAAAAAATAAAGATTTACTTACACAGCCTGTACTAGTAGAATTATAACAATCAGCAATTTTAGACCACATTTGTTTTTTTCTTTCCACGATACCGCATTGGATTCTTTATTTTCTAATATATGCTTATATTGTATTGCATACTTTAACATTAATTCCTTTTCGATAAAAAAAATTAGTTGCTCTAGACCTTTTTATTTCTTTTGAGACTTTGGACGACATGTTAATTACAAATAGAAGATACAAAGATGAATTTAAAAACAACAACTTCACATTCAATTATTTAACATTTTCATATTTAAAAAAATGTTATATTTCAAATTCTATTTTAATATTTAATAATTATGAATTATGATAACGTTATTTACTGGGAATTTGATGTGAGATAGTTTATCAATGATAAGCATAAAATATCTACCAATAATAATCAAGTAAATATGTGCATTTTGTTCCCCAATGTATTGTAAACAAAATGTTTTATTTATACCATCCGAGGTAACCTATGATAATAACATTATTCGCTGAATAGCTATCTAGTAGATAATTTTACCTTGAAAAACACTTATCATTTTATTCGGAGGTTTATCCTTAGAATAAATATATTCGACAGATAGTTATCTCTCGAATAAATAAACGATTGAAAAACCGGGCCTATGTAAGAAGGTAATTTATTTGATTATTTTTTCGAAGTCTTATTATGCAGATATTACCTTCCATGTTGTTGACTTCTTGTTCAATATTCATTTCAGCATCTGGAATGAAATCTTCTAAAATTATTGGATTGACTACACCTGCAGCTTCTCCAACGGCTGGAATGGGTGCATTTGGTATATCACCATTCTGGAATCTCATCGTCAGAATCTATTATAAAAATCGCAGAGAATTAAATCGATATTGCTGTATTCCATAATGAAGGTATATATTGTAATTTTTGTTAATTATTAATAATTATTAATTAATATTTATAATAATGACATAACAATTTTATTTAATATTGACTAAGTACCTATAAATATATGTAGGAAAGAAGGTAATTTATTTGATCAATTTTCTCAGTTGGATTTACTTGAACAAAAATTATTCATTCATTTTTGGCAAATACTGATCTGTGTACTTCATAGGATTTTTATGCATAACAAATTAATCAAAACATAATAGTATGATTAGTGATTACTATTCACTATAAATAATATTATTTTTCATTAATTGAATATTTTATTTGAATTTATAATTCTTTTTTAAAATTGTATTTTAAGTTATTAGATATTGAAAAGAATTGATCAAAATTCGCTCAATTCATGAAATATTTAAATTGTTTTTTTTTTTTTTTTATAGGTACATACCATCAATAGCATCATGCCAATTTAGCTCTCTAGTAACTAGAGTCTAGTTAAATATCCATCAGTGCAGTGTGAACATTGTATCAAAAACTCCTTAATTGTAATGACCCCAGTATACTGAGTAGAGCTGTAGAATTTTTGATACGCATAGAGTTCAAAACACGATGTAGAGAAGAGAAGGTGATAACACTCGACTTGATCGGAAGAAAAATAGTGGCTTATTTTTCGACGGCAATTTTTTAGTTAAAATAATATCCACAGGGGGCACCACAAGTATTGAAGGCCGGTTGTTATTCAATATTTCATTAATTTAGCATTATAACCACTATGCAATAATGCATTATTTTCATTAAATCGTAGTGTATAAATAAATCAATATTTTATTTAAGATGAAAAATACCTGTGTGTGCCTATATATATATAATGGTATATGAAACATTTTATTCAACTGCCTAGATGTCGACAGTTGGAAAGTATAGAAATATTGCATTTAACCGTATAAAACTCATTACAAAGGTAATAATTTCTATATTTTGCAAGAAACTCAAAACTATTTATATATACCTACTTTATTATATTTACTTCTACTTAAATACTCACCTTATAAAGGGCTATCAATATAAGGTAAGTATTAAATAAAAATATTGTTAGTACCTAGGTATAATATAAAAAATAATATACATACAAATAAGCTATTATATAATATTAAATAAGTAGTTACAACTTTGATTGTTTTGATAAATTTTTTTGTTTTTTGTTTTTTTGTCTCATTGAATTAGCTTCATTGCACGCAAAGTGCATTTGGCATTGAGTATAAAATATTATTATGCTTTGAGTAATTTCTCGAGCATGTTCTCCTCATCTAAAGCATTTATATTAGCTTCCATCATAATATGATTCATTATACTGTTGCTTGCCAGTATCAGATTTGAATCCAAATGGTTAATTTGAATGAAAGTTACACTTAATAAAGAAATATGTCTTAATTGCATATAAATAAAATACATGTAACAAACAAAATAAGTGGCTGAGTGTCGTGAAAGTGCTCAGTTGTTGATAGCTTTGGTACATCTGCCGTTGCTGGTCTTCGGGTTCCCTTATATATTGTGGTGCGTCTCTTGTTTACGTCGTGTTGTCGCCTTCTGAGTGAAACCAGGTGTCCTTGTAGTTGTTGTTGCAAATTCGGACACGAATTTGAGAATGTGCAATAACATCTCAAATGCATCATTAGTGCACTATAATTATTGGTGCGCTTACTATCCCGATACGTATCATGGTCATAGTAGCATCCGCATTACCCTTGACACGAGGCATGGTCATACTAACTTAGCCTTATAATCTCGTAGATATCTTACAGATATCTCATAGCCCATAACAATACTAAACAGCAAATTGGTGTGTAGATGTTCAACAGTAAGTTTTTGGCATATAGCATCTTCAATCTGTAATATATAAATATAATAGAAGCAGGTTAATAACATATTATATTTAAATACTTATTACCTATACCTACATTATTTTATTAATTTATAAGATATCTGGTATAATTTGAATATACTAGTCCCTTAAAAATTAAATCACATTATACAATGATTTATTAAAAAAAAAATATAAACTATATCTGTATCTTCATGAAATTATAGGTACTTAGTCCCTAGTCATTTAGTTACCTGATAAATTATTTCATATAGCTCTTTTGATGGAACTAATAAATACTCATAACTTTTAATATGTATGAGTTTTTCTCTATCATCATTATTTTTTTCATTTTCAGTTGCACATAGAGCAGTATAACATTTATCACAGGTTTTGGCTGGTTTGATTTTCCTCATTTTCCTCGCGACATATCCAACAAGCACAGTTAGTGCATGAGGATTTATAGGCAGTGCAGTGTAATTATGATCACTTTCTAAACTAAATCAATTATCTTTATTATCAAATATATTGTCTATTTTATTTTCCATTTCTTTCCTCCTTTCATTATTTTTTTCTGTTAGAATGAATATCTGGCATACTAATGATGGCTTCCAAAAGAGTTTCTCCTGAAATATTGCTACCTTCTGGAGGACGTACTAAGGAATAGGTTGAAATGAGTCTGTACACTTGAATAAACAATAAAGAATCTGAATGAGTTCCTGAACTACATGCACCTCTTATAGTTCCAAAAATATGCTATTACAATAAGAAAAAATAAGTAATTATCATTCAGGTATAATTATTAATTATAAATTTTATTCATAAAATATTTCAGATTTATTTCATACTTCTAGGGCATCTTGGTTGATACGTCTAGTCATCAAATACTTATATCCAACTTTCTCAGAAAGATATTTTATAAGTTCTAAAGCAGTTCGTATTGTAACTTTTAAACCAAGTGCTGTAGATGTGGTTAATTTTTGTTTCGAAGTGGTCTTTACTTTTTCACATTCATCCAAGTAAATTAAAAAATCAGTTAGTACTTAAACAGTTATAAAATGCTTTTTAAAATCTAAATTTTGAAAACTACTTTAAATTAAATTTCACTTTATTGTGAATAGATGCAGGATCTGGTCTTAAAGCACATTTCGGTAGCTGTGAATTCATAGCATCTACAACTTTTATTATATTTTTTTTATAAATAGAACAGTACTATTAGAATCTATCAAGGCAGGAATTGAATCTTTATAATACTGCATTGCAGCTACAACAGATCCACTAAAAAACTAAAAATAGAATAGATGTATTATTTGTTTGATATAATTTTATAATATGAATTACAACTCATAATATTTTAAATAATTACATTTTCTTTTTTTATATTAAAGGTATTTTTGAACTATACATTATTAAATTATTTTATAATTAATAGGTACCTGAAAAGCCATTTTGACATTCATTGTCTGAAAATGTTTTGGTTGTACATGGTCTATGGTTAATTTGTTACAAACTTTAATTTGGAATTTGGAATCTGCTTCAACAACTGCCTTCCAATGTAAAACATCCACTGTACCTTCTGGAACCTGAGTTATTCAGTCGGTAAATTATTTTTTTTAGTTAATAATTTTATTATTATAATAGTCCTACGCAATTAATCTTATGCTTACCTGAAGAGTTTTTGAATTAATTATTCTGGATTTTAAATTCTTAATTAAATGTGGAAAGTCAGACGCAAACCACAACTTTCTTTCAAGATTAACTGGATGTGTACAACTAGATTTTACATCTGAAATACCAAATAATTTCCACATATTTCTGTTCCAAGCTGCTCCATCAGTTGTCACCACATCAACATGTATATTTTGATTTTCTAATAAAACCACTGCTTTCAAAATAAGTTTTTCTAATATTTTTCCAGAAACTGCTCCAGATCCAAAAAAAGCTCCCAAAGTTTGAAACCATTTCCCACAAAATGGTTGAAATAACAATACTAAAGCATGGTCACCTAACTTATTTCGATCATATCGAAGTATAGTCTCCTAAGTTTACAAAACCCTCAATTTTCAAATTAGACCTTTGAAATGATAAAGCTTCTGATATTTTCATTTCATCGAGGAGTAAACAACCTTTATATAAAATTAACAGTAATATCAAAATATGTAAGTATTATATTGTATTTCATATGAATTAAGGGTTGTTCTTACAATATCTGGTTAAGTGTCAGTCAAGACTAACCAGTAGAATTCTATCGGTTAACACATAAGAAATTCTGCCGGTTAGCGTTATCAGACATTAACCGGACATTGTAAGAACGGCCCTAAGACAGTTAGAAAAATACTTTACCGTGTCTCTCAGCAGCATTTATATTTTTTGATTTCATACCTATAATTTCAAAGGTTGCCTGAGAAAATCCATAGGCTGCATTCAATTTTTTTATATACCTTGTAAGGGTCATGCATGATGGCAAAGGCATTACATTATCCTTTTACATTTTGCGATAAAGTTTGGGAGATTTTATACGCATCAGCAAACATTCATAAGCCCAACATGTTGTATATCTTCTACCATTTGAAGATTTACATTTAGCAGCATCTAAACAAGCTTTTACGACTTCTCTTTAGTTAGATGGTAATGAAGTAATATACTCATCTACTTTAGCTTGTTTAATTCTATAATACTCATTTTTTGTTGTAAGGAAATTACCTATAATACATACAATTTTGTTCATTATTTTATTGTTGTCAAGTATCATTATTCATTACATAAGTAATTGTAATATTGTTTACAATATTATCATATAGGTAGCCATATTAGCTCTATTAGTTTTAACTTAAAACTTACCTTGATTTTGAGACGTTTATTTTGTTTTGTTCTTGCATTATGTCTATTAGATTTAGATTTTTTTCGTAGTTGAATATTAGTATGTTTGGTTTTTTGCATTTTCGCTTTACTTCACTACACTTAGGACATCTTTTAATTTTTGTGTTTATATTATTTGAAGGTAAGCTACCCAAGCATTCTGAAGACCTTTTTCCACCATCATTACTACCAATACAAATTACCAGATTATGGATATCATACAACAGATTTTGGAGTTCTTCATAACTCTTCACTATAGGAAGATACATGGATTTTTGAAGCAATAATACATTTGGTAAACAAGTTGTAGAAAAATAAGCAATTTTATCATTTTCAAAATTGTCGTTTGCGGGTAAATACTGTACATTTTCCTGGAATTTGATGTATTCCCCACATATTTCCTGGTAACATAATTTTGTTAGCAATATTATGTAAATGTTTGATTGTAAACTCATCTTGTAAACTAGCATAATTATGTTCTAACATTATTTCTGTTGACAAAGATGTTTCAGTTTTGTTTATTTCTGTAAGGCCCATTGATTGTAATTCAGGATTTTGTGTTATAGCTTCGTCATGTTAATTAATTGATACAGGTTTTTAATTTTTGTTGGAATTGAGACACGTGGTTTTGGTGCTGATCTTTTTTGTTTTGACGAAGTTAAATATTTAGGGAGGTTAGGAAAAATTGATGGTACAGATCTGGGTCTTAAAATTGGATATTTTTGCTCAGTAGTTTTATGCACAAATCCTCCTGGCAAATCAACATCCAAATTGCGGACAAACTGACAAAAACTATGACGTGAGTTGCGGACGAAATCTAAAATGGTAACATACGAATTGCGGATACTTTAATGATTTTCCGTACCTACTAACTTACCTTTTTAAGAATCAATGAAAGGGAGTTGCATTTTAACAAGCATAAGACAGATCAAGTTATCGTGCATTCCACCATTTTATCGCCAACAGATTTAGGCCCCAAATAAAATGTTGCACAAAATTGCATATTGAGATTTTTGTCAATACGTTACCTACTACGTTTGTGTATAATTTATTATTTATTTTTATATTTTATTTCAATAATATTGCCATCTGATTTTAAAAAGAATAGCTGACCCCGTGCACTTCGTTGCCAGTTAAAAATGCCAATTCTATAGTATGATTTACTAAGACATTTTCATTGACCATTTTAATTCTCAAAAAACTTGTTCAAGTGCCACTTTAAAGTGCGAATTTTGTAAAATGTTTTCTTATTGCACACTAAATTTATAGTACGATTTTACAAATGTACCGTGTAAATTGCAATCATTGATCTATCATTGCACTGACTCTTTGTTTATCAGTCAGTGAGTTAGTCAAGTAATAATATTATAGTCATTTTGCTTGGCGTTGACCGTGAGACTCTTATGATTATGCTAGCAGTATATTATCATGTAGGCAATCCACCCGTGGTGGATTGCGGACGCCGTGAGATTTATACGTAAGTTTATAATATCTAACCTATTAAGTTTCAAAGTTATATCATTTTTATTTTTTACTATACAGTGGATAAAATAAAATAATGTGCCATCTCGTGGTTTTCATATTGTTATGTTAGTCTATTGCTGTGATTTTGAGATTTGACTTGATTGGACATTGACTTATTTCGCTAATTCTTATTTTTGTTGTTATGGTTTTGAGTTTTGACAAAATATAACAACTGGTCTACAACTATTATATTCAATCATAACCAACAGCGATCTTAATATAGTTTATTTTCTTGCTGGCAGGCACGGCGCCAAGTGGTGGCAAGGGCGGGCTCTAGCCCCTTCGCCAGCCCCCCTAAAAAATATGTACAATATAATAAGGTCATAAAACATTATTTTTAAATAAGAGCTACATCAAAGAATTTATGAAATATTCCTTTTTAGTTTTTAAAAATTTTTAGTTTATGAAATACTTTTGTATTTTCGATGACTTGTGTTTTAAGTTTTTGCAGTTATAAAAACTGATATATTAATATTTTATGTGTGTGTGCGACGCGGCGTATCAATGCGTCAACATGCAACGACCTGTCAATTTTTAAATAGGTAGCAAATAAATAATAATATTAAAATTAGATTATTACATTAGATAATCCTATAATTGTATATTTGTTATATGCAACCGATTATAATTATGTTTTATTTTTAAAGCATTTGGGATTTTATTAGATTATTACATGACGTAATTTTAGAATTGTTTATTATGTTTATATTCGATATGTATACGCTTACACACTACACAGTGTATACTGAATAAGACATCAGTGTATTTGAGTGTCATGCACTCGTGTGCGTCAACGTTAATTCGCCGTGTTCTTTTTAAAAAAATTTTTTGTTTTATATTACTAATATCTAATTCTAAGAATGAGTAAAGACAATAGTAAAGTGAGAAACATTGATTCGTTTTTTGGACCAAGTTTAAAAAAAAAAGTTAAAGTTAAAAAAAAATAATAATAATAATAAGGAACGTCACATGATGTATCATTGTCTTCATCACTATGATGTAAATCGATTTTTTTTTTATTAACCCAAAAGAGACTAACCTAACTCAACCCATCTGAAACTTTATAACTGTTCAAAAATTCGTGCTCTTCTCTAATTGGTTGGTACCTACCTACCATCTATGAGCTTTCCATGTACCATAGGGTTAGGTTAGGTTTAACAGAATATATATATATATATATATATACCTACCTACTATTTTTAACGAAATTATAACATTTATGTATGTTTTAATCTACAATAATGATACTTATATGTTCGTGTTATGCATATGGTGTAGTCATGTATAGTTAAATATCATACGAGACATTTATCATCCAATGAAGCTGAGAATTACTAATTTTAATAATGTGTGATGAAAATTGTCCATGTTTTTATCGAAATTATTAAATATTTATAACTTTTTGTATTGAAGTATGCAAGAATGATGATTTACTACGTGGATTTTTTAGTAAAATTATTATATAAAAAAAAAATATTTATTTAAGTAGCAAAATGGTTTTAAATAGTCTCTGGGTATTTTTGTAAAATTCATACGTTACCTATGCCAAGCAAGTTATCCTATAAATTAATGGTAATAGTTAACTAATTATGGTTTATGGTGTGTATACTGTAAAATTAAAAAATGATAATAATTTACTCTGAATAAGTTTACATTAAATATATGATGAAGAATACACTAGTTTCAATGAAACTATGGGGGTTTATGTATACTTTGCATGGTCTTTTGGACATTTCGACTTATGTAATAAATATAATATGTATTATTTATATGTGTATTCATTGGAATTTATGATAATATTACATGATTTTATCTAAATTATGATATTTTTGTGTAGTTATAAGTATGTTATGATATTTTTACATGATTTTATAAGAAATTTAGCAAAATATGTTGATGTTTATATGAAAGTATTTATTTATTTTTGTCAATTTGGTATTACGTGAAGATGATTATGATGATGATGGTATTAATCGGTTGAGGGTGTGTGTGTGTGTGTGTGTATGATCGTTCAATATGCTAAACATTTAACCTTGATGAATTCTAGAATTTCTATTTTTAATAAGGAATGATAAAAATTACCTATATTTTTACGTATTTTTCTACTTAACTATGTATATAAATGATGATTTTTTTTTTTTTTTATTTATTCAGATTTCAGAGATAAAATATAAAGAATAACACATGTGAGAAAAGGAAATAATATAACAAAAATACTAAAAATATTCGAATTAGGATAAGTGACTTTATTACAAAAAAACAATTTAATATCTATAGAGATATTTTACAAAATATTAAACTAATTAATATTAATAGAGACATTTCACCTTATTTTAAAAATGAGTTTTATTTCTATCTAATTTTACTATACTTACAAAAAATATTTAAAAAAAATAATCTTTACAAAAATATAAATAATATATAATATATGGAAATAATTTATAGAAAAAATATTTACAAGAATTCAATAAGTATAAAAATGTATAGAGAAATAACTTATACAGAAGTATTTACAAAGAAATAATTTATAGTAAAATATATTTACAAAAAAAAAAAATATATATATATTATATACAGGTATAATCTTTACAAAAAATATATATAGGAGTATTTACAAAAACCAACTATCTAGTGCTGCTTCGAGTTCCTCCTATAAAATTCAAAATTGTTAATTAAAAAATAATTAAAATATATATATTTATATACTCGCTCTATAGAATAGTGTCCATGAGCTAGGGTGTGTACTTTGTCTTCAAGTATAACCCTTTTATCATCGAAACTGTTATAAGTTAATTTATTGGATTTGATGGTCTTTAATTTGTGCTTGAATGAACGGATAGAGACGTTTGATGCTGTTACTTCCAAACTGGGATCACCAAACAAACACCGTTTATGATCTTGAAAAGTCATGTGGTTTCTAACAACATGTCCACGGATTCCTTTTGCTTTGATTTTCTCCTTATCTTCTAAAATGTAAGCGTAGGACTTTGCACGGAGAGCACAAAACTCTCTCATAATACGTCCATCGGTTTCATCAGAAAATAGCCCAGGAATCTTCTTTATCTCAGCAATGTAACACGGGTGGTCACGGGGTAGATTTGCAGTGTCCATTAGATTCAACAAGTTGGGATTGTTCAACAGATCATTGCAAAAATCATCAGTTTGAATATAGTATACCAATGAATCTAAAATAATAAATTAAATTAATAAAAGTACTACTAATAATAATAATTTACCAGTATCTGTATACATGAGCTCAATTTTATCATCATAATGTTTCTGCATTACGTTATAGTGATAGTCATACATTAAATACTTGGAAATTTCCAGCACTGCAAAACCTGATAAAAATTTAAAATATTAAAAATATGACAATAAAAAATTAAAATGTTTATATTTACCTATATAAATAGGTTTACAAAAATCAATGATTTTGTTTTCTAATGCAACTGCATTTAGAGTTTCATTGTAAGTAATACAGTGTTTGAATGTTGACTGATTTATCAGTTTTTGTAAACGACGATCACTAGACACCAGTTCCATTTTTATTCTTTTCCGCATAGACTCCATGGTTTTCCCAAAAACCGCATTATTTAAAAGTTTGAAAAAGTTTTTCTCAAAGTCATTTGCTGCTTTTTTTCGCATCTCTGTGTTTAGTGCTATGTATGGAGCCAGCCATGGTGATTGATTAAACTGAACTACTCTATGAACCTATAATAAAAAATTATTATATTATAAATGTAAAATAAAAACATTTATACATTTACTTTTTCAACTATGAGTCCATTGGCTATAGCTTGTTGGAGGTTTCGGTAATGAATAATATAGTTTTTTTTCGACTGATATATTGCCATGAGTTTTTTAACTTTTGAGCCAGCTGGGATATTGTTTTGAGGAAGAAAAGGCAAATCATTGTGTTGATCGTGGAGTTCTTTCGGATAAGTAATGTCAATTTCATATATCCGTCCGATGGGTGATGTATCGTTCAAATCATTCAACCCTTCTAGTTTAGGTTCAACCCACTTAAAACCACCATAGGGCATGTGTTGTGACATCGCCCAACCGTACAGATTATTACCTAAAAAAATAAATAATATTAAAAAATAATTAAAATATATGTATATGTATACTTACAATCTTGATAAATTAACCATGATTTGGACTTTGTTGGATCACATAATCTGGGGTCTTTTCATTATTAGCTTTAGTATACCTCATACTTGCTTGTGTCAAACCGCCTCGAATTCCTATAAAAAATGTATATATTATAAATGTAAATTTTTATATATAATTATTATAATTACCCTTATCAATCATCAACAGCATATCATACTCTGTGAGTAACTCTAATTTGACTCTGGTATATTTTAACATACAATCAAAGGAGAATCCTGGTGCTGTATAGTAAAAAGATGGGTCCAAACAGTATGTGGTTAAACATAGGTCTTTGAAGTTCTCAAACACGTCAGCCAACAATAAAACATCAATTTTCAGATATAGATCACTGTATTCACCCAAAGTCTTGCATCCAAAGTGACTCCAAACAGTTTTTGCATGTTCATAATCTTCTTCTTGTATATTTGATTCTGTTAGTGTACTGTAGAAATCTGCTTTCTCTGGTAAATTGGTTTGCTCCAGCTTGTTCCAACCATCCGTATACTCATAAGGGTAAACACCTTTACGAGTAACGAGTGGCAAGTCTGCGGTATTAAAATGTTTAGCTGTTTCTCTAAACTTTTCGAACCCTGGTGTTAATAAATTTTCCGAGAGTGTTGATAAACTTGAAGCCATAAATCTTAATGTGTCGATGAACCGTATTGAAAAGTTGTTGGAAACGTGTTTTGAAAATGAGATGAATTTTTCTTCACTGTTTGGTATTACAGAAATTCTTTTGACATCGAGACCGAGTTCAGTTACAATAAAATGTGCATCATAATTCGATAAATTGTGAAAAAAACATGGTACAAAATTTGGTGTTTGAAGCTTGAGGTTGCAGGTATTACACAATGTTTGTCGAAATTTACCCGATAAGTGACAGTGATCAGTAGAGGTCGGATTTTTATGATTTTACATATTTGTTTCTAGTTTATGCAGTTAAATGGGAGTGAGAAATCTTTACGATTCATGAAACACAGAATTCACAAGAAAAAATTTATTTTGCTTAAAAAAGCATATTTTAGGGGTTAGAGAATATTTAACACATTAGAGAATATTTGAGAATATTTTTCTAACATCGGCATATAATGAACAGAATTCACGTATATCAGCACTTTGATAAATACAATGTTCACTAAATGATTTATTTCTGGGTTTTAATAAAAATTAATCTCCATATATTCCTTATGGATTGCGATAGCACATCGGTTATTTCGTTAGCTGTCACGACTATTCTCGTCGTTTACTAGTTGTCCGTCGCGTCACGTAAGTGTGATACACTTAAAGTTTTCTACCCAAATTTAATTCACGTTACGTGTGTAGCTCACGTGATGAACAGGGTTGCAGAGAAGGTCAGAGAAATGTTTCCAAATGTGAACAAATTAATCAGTAATCTAAAAAAAGTATTTTTAAAAGCGTCATATCATGTGCAGGTGTACAAAGAAATATTGTCCAATGTGCCATTACCTCCAGAACTCGTATTAACTAGGTGGGGAACTTGGCTGGAAGCCGCTATATTTAATTGCGATCATTATGAGAGTTTGAAAAAAGTTATAGACAAATTAAGCGAAGAAAAGTCGTCAGTCAGTATTGAAAAATGCAAAAACATGTTACACTTACAGTCAGTAAAAAATGATTTAATTTTTATTAAAACTAATTTTCTTCAAATTGTTACAACTATCAAAAGTTTGGAAAAATCAAATACTGCCTTAGTTGATATGATAAATATTATCGAAAACACTTTTACACAACTTGAGCAGATACCAGGAGAAAAAGGAGAAGTAGTAAAGACAAAAATATTGCAACTTCAACAAAAAAACAAAGGATACAAATTTTTGAAATATATTGGACAAGTTCTTAGTGGAAATAACACAGTACAACTTCCGGAAAATTATTCACCGACTATGGTAGCCGACTTACAATATTCTCCAGTGACATCGGTTGATGTCGAACGATCCTTCAGCATATACAAGAACATTTTTAGAAACCGGAGTTCTAAAATGACACCGGAACACATGGAACAATATATAGTTATTAATTTTTATTGTAAAATTAATTAAATTAAATATATTTAAAACCAAATTAATAAAAAATAAATTTAAACTGAATTTTTTTTTAATATTAAAAGAATATTTTGCATATTTAAAGACATAAAACATCATATATCTGGTATTTTAAAAGAATATTAAGAGAATATATTGCCTATTTTATGTGACATAAAAACATCATATTTTAAGGATTTTAAGCCTTCCGACCTCTAGTGATCAGCAACTTTATGGTTTCCCACAGAGAAACCGTTTTTACATAAATTACATGTCTTACATAAATTATGTGCTTGTTATTGTTCTGTAGTAAAGGTTATTGGTATGTCGGTTTGTAGTAATTTTTCAATGTTTTCAGCTATTTCAACGATACTCTTCACAAAATGTTCACCCACATTCTGATTATCTTCATCGCCACGAAAAATTATAGGTGAAGTTGGAATATTAAATTGTTCAAGCAGTTCTGCGGGAACGTCGTTATTTGCTTTAACCATAAAACCATAACTCATGGCCTCGTGTTTTTGAATAGCTTTTGTATTGTTCCCACATTTTTCATCGGATTTTCTTAGTAGTGCTTCAAAATCAGCATATATAACTATCGGATTTCGTTGAGTTTTTTTCCATGCGTCGAATTCTAACATCGATCCTGGAGCAGGCATTCGAGGTAAAATTGGTTTGTGTGTTCCGCATATTAACTTGTGTTCTTCAAATCGTATGCGTTCATTTAATTCATATTTATTAATATTTAGAGGTTCAAACGATGTAAAGCACCGTTTACAAAATACAGCACCTCCATTATGTCGGGTTTTCTGTGATCGTACAAGTCGGGAAAAATTAGAGATGTAGGTAAAATGAGAATTTTCATCATCGGTTATAAGTAACAAGTCGAAATGATCTGTTTTTTCTTCATCTACCACCTTCAATGGAAACACTTCATATTTTGGAAATTTTTGCGGTGGTTGGAAATGTTTTTCGAGTCCGTAAACATTGACAGTTACGTTAGGATTATTTTTTTTCAAAAATGTTAACCTAAAGGGGAAGAAATATAATTGATTGGGAAGGGGAAAAATATTTGATGGTCAGGTGTCGAAATCAGAATATTATATATATTATTTTTCTTCAAAAGGTGGGGATTTGAAGGAGAAGGTATAAAATATATGCCGGTTACGTGTAGGATCTGGTGATGGTGTTGGGTTTATGCGTGTTGCGGGTTGCCTATATTGAGTAATTAATACAAGTTTGGGAGGAGCTGTGTAGTTGTTGTCTATACAGGCCATGCATATCCTTTTACATGTAAATTTAAGGGGGAGGAGATTCTAGAATCCCCATTTTACACCTACTCAAATGTCCTTTTGATGGTAAGAAACTTGGTACAAGAGATCTTTTTAATAGTTTAAAATGGATTGTAAAACACCCAGATGGTTCATTGAGTTTAAAAAAAAAAACATTGTTATTATGCACAAGTACAAATGGGCATTGTTTTATTAAATGTTATGGAATGTGACTTCATAGTACACAGTAGCTATGAAAATAAAAATGCTGTGTTAAAAGTAAAATATGATGAAGATTATTGTAAAAAATTGTTTTGTAGTTAAAAAGTCATTTATTTTGAAAGATTAATACATGAAGTATGTATAATTAACAATATATATTAGCTAACATTTTAATTATTATATATTATACTAAGTTATACATGTTGAATTATACATATTATATTAAATTATACAAATTATATTAAAATATAAATATTATATTATATCAAACTGTTTAGGATATAAATTTGTCTAATGAAAATATTGGTTGGCTTAAATTGCATAAACCACCTATTATTGTCATTATGTCTGAAGCTAAATGTACATGAGCCCATGGAAAAGTATGACAAAAGATATTAAAAGTTTTTATTCGCTGATTAATATTTTCAATGTGAACTCTAGCTTTAGCGATATTTTTAGACAACAAAGCATCTTCTTTAGAAATTTGCTTTTAATTTTTAAGGAAAGGTGGTCTTATTAGAGTTATATTTTTTTTTACAAATATCATCAATCAAAAAACCCTTGTCAACCATAACAGCATCAGGCTTTTGCATTAATCCAATAAGATTACTTTGCTCAAATATGGCTTTATCAGAAGCCCTACCACCATATGGCTTACTGATATATGTTATAAGACTACCTGGAGAAATTCCTATCAAAAGTTTTAATGTAAAAGTAGATTTGTAATTACTATAGCACTTTATACGGCAAGTCAAACATTTGGGTCTTTGTACTGATATTTCTGTACAGTCTAATACAACCCGTACATCAGTAAACTGTTCAAAACAATTGGGTGAATTACTTAAAATGTCTTGCCTAGAAGGCCAATAGATCAATGATTTAAATATACATGCCAGTTGAGGAATCAAAGAATTATAAGTTAGTCTACAACTTTCTGCAGAAAAATCATTGAATAAAATACTCAAAATTGCAAAAGATAAACCTGGCTTGAATTTCACAAATACCATAACAATATGCTCTTTAAGACATAATGTATGTTGTCTTTTATCTGGAAAATGTGTCTTATGTAAGCCTATTATCTCATTTAAAATTTTGAAAGAACAAACGCCAGTCATGGTGTTCAGTTTTTTTACTATGCCAATGAATGATAGAAATGAAGTTTTTATATTTCCAATTGCTACTTGTGTTCCTACACTTTTAAGTTCTCTAAGAATCTTATTAGCAGTTATGTTATCTTGTACATTACACTCCAAAGTATCAACATCATCTTTTTCATTAGAATATTCTTGCATTGTTGGCCCAACAAAGTCCAAACAGCTTTCATCCCCATCTGAATTCGGCACATGCAACTAAAATGTAAAATAATTAATTATATTATATTTGTCATTATTCAAATGAAAAGCAGTATCAATGATAAAAAATTCACTTACTTCACATTCTGATTCCTCTGATTTTAGTTGGTTTCTAGATGTACATTTGTTTTTAGGATATGATCTTTTTTTGGGTGAATGAAGAAATACAGTTGACTTGGGCAAATTTTGCGATGGAATTGCTATGGGTTCAAGACGTTTACGTTTGTTGTTTTGTCCTAAAAAAGTAAATTATTTTCTACACATATAATAATTATTACCAATAATAATATAAACTGCAAGTGGATAAAGTTGTTCCAACTATATTTCTATATTTCATACTAATTTAACACTGAAAGGAAAATAGTACTACTTATTAAAAGTATGTGTAATAAGTAACAGATAGTATGAGTACAGTTAACTTCAATATTTCACACAGACAACTAGCGTATAACACAAATATTTGAAAATTATTATTAAAAATGTGCCTAAGCCATACAATTTCCAACTGCCTAAGTAGTATAAAAATATTCATTTCAAAATTATTCATCAACTTACAAATAAAATATTAAAAATAATAATCTATTCATTCAAACACCATAAAAATAAATAGTAGCTACGTGTAATTTACCTGGAGGTAAGAAGTCCTCTGAGGTAAAATGTTTTGAACAAACTAAAATATGTTTTTTCAATAATGCTTCTTTCGAAAATCGTAATAAAATAGCCCGCATTCTGCGGCGGTCAACTAGTTCTTCTTGTCCCCATTTGTTTTTTAACAACACTTTTGGGTCGTTGATTTTCGGTAAACGATGAAAACTAATATCATTAGTTGAATAGAAAGAGCAGCATCCAAATACGGAACAATAATTATTGCTTTTTTTCTTAGTACTTTCAGTAGTCATTTCTGTAAATAATAAATATGCATTTTATTATTAATCGATACCAACAGTTTACTTTAAAATAAGAATTAATATTATTATGAATAAGTAGGTACTTACTTAAAGATCGATTAATTAAGAAACACAATTAAGTTTATAATTTAATATTTTAATTAGCTTAATTATTCATAGAACAAAATTTTAACGACCACCTTTTCAATGGAAATTGCAATGTAAACACAATATCTATCCCGAATCGGCGAGTTGATGATTTTGTCATCAGAGCGCGTACCGTTATCTTGTTTTACCAATACACATAAACAATGTTAAATTGTTTTACGAGACCGAATTATAAAATGAATAATAATTTTTTTTTAAGTCTGATTTCAGAATTTGCAAGTCGTTTCCCTTCTCCAACAAAGGTGTTTTGTTGCCGTGAAATTGGCCCTACCGATTTACCCTATGTACCCCAAACCTGTTTATTTATTCCGTTGTTGAAACAGATAAAAATTAAAAATCATAGATACAAGATACTTACGATTTACCTATGTTGTATATTGGTATTGCACTACATTACTCAAGGAGTCTTATTACGTCTATACTCTATAGGTATTTATCAATTTAATTAATGAGTTATTATTAAAATTTATATTTTATTTTTATTAATTTTATTAATATAATTAATAATAACTAATTATGTAACAATCAATGGTTTGATAATGTTATTTCTTTAAAAAAAAAATCATGTACCTAGTTATACAGAAGATATTGTCCTTATATGTTAATATTTAATTCTATTGAATCTTCTAATTTTTTACGTTCATATGAGTTTGCTCAATTCATAAAAGGATTTTTTAATAACTGTGGATAAGTATAGTTTTTTTTTTAATTTCAAAACAGACAATTTTTTTTAACCATAATTATTTAATAGTTAATAGTACTTTGTGTACATAAAAGTAGGTATATAGCAAAAATGAATAAAGTTCAATTTTGGATTTGAACATGGCCCGTGGGAATTTCAGAGGAGCATATCAAATATATGCCTAAAAAAACGTTTGCCCCTAGCACTCTTAGTGTAAGCATATAGCTACATTCCCGTGCGCACACCTATGAGCACAAATGAAAATTAAAGCTGCAAATTCTAGTAGGAGAGGTGATAATATGTATCTGATTTGAATTAAGAACCATATCAAAATTGATGTTTAAAATTTCGTGAGGAGGTTAACCCTCGCAGCGAATGGTCCGGCGACGAAACAGTTGTGACGAAATGTCTGGGTTCGTTAAATAATTGTGTAAGTTATAAATACTATTGTGACATAATTTTATATTTATTGTATTTGTTTATTTATTATTATTTTATAATATTCACAAAACAGTAATAAAAACGTCAAATCGATTTTCTAAATTCGTCATAATAGATAATAAAAATGTTCTGTTGAAACTTTTTTTATACCTCCAGAAGGTACTTTATATTATTTTATTATATGTTATATGAATGTACTAAATTAAAAATTTAACTACCGAAAGGTTAGTTTATAGAACTATCAAAACCTTAATTCAATAAAATTACAATATACGTGCTTAAGACTCCCCCGAAATTTTTTTTTTGGATACGATCTAGGTCTGAATAAATAGATACATAATCAAATTTAAAAATATTAAAAAATGTTGTTTTTTATTTTTATACTTAAGTTCTGTAATAAATAAATATGACTATTATTTATTTTATTTGTTGATATTTTTATGAAATCAGAGTTGTGGATAGTTCTTCACGATTTAACCTGATATCCTTACAATTTTTCCACCATCTATACCAAGGTCGAATATTGTCTCTGATTATCATAAATACTGTAAATGTATAGCCGATAATTGTAACTGTAATGAATGCGACAGCCAAGCAAAGCCCAAATATATCCATTGAACTGTAAATTAAATTAAAACATTGATAAACTTCTTTGTATTGTATAACATTTAATAAAATATTAAAAATACAAGTAAGTATACTTATTACTTATACATCTTAGAAGCATAACAATTTACTCTATACTAAAATATGGATCTAATTAACCCTTTGTATATTTCACTATAAATAATGAAAATTTTAGAATATAATAACTTTAAATTTCTTATATTAAATAGCTCTACTTTGGTTTTACTACTAAGTAATCAATATCACCTTGATTTATGACCACTGTAGGGTACCCGTTATTTTTTTATGAACGATTTTTTCTTCAAAATTCGAGGAGTGACAACTTGAAATTTTTTTCTATGGATTTAAAAAATAAGATCTACAAAATTTAAGCTCTATATAATATGATAAGCAGGGCGCGCTCTAAGCTCAAAGTTTAAAGAAAATGTAAAAATGTGAAGTTTTTAAATATTATCGCACAATTTTAGTTTATTCTAAAAAGTCATAAGAAACTTTTTTATACAATTTGCTATTTGCTAAAAAAGTGTGTTCTTATACATTTTTGAAGTCGTTATTTTTTTTTGTGAAAAGTAAAATTTCTATATGAAAGTAACATTTTGTGAAAAATACCTCTTTTCATGTTTTTTTGCAATTACAGTGGAACCTCGATAAATCGAAAAAAATTCCATCCCCTTGCGAAAACCTCGATTACTCGAAAAAAAAACCATAGATAACTCGAACATTCTGTGCTCCGAATATGACGGATAATGACAGATAATTTTATAAACATTTGTCTAATCGGCTTGTCCGTTCCGATAATTTTATCTAATCGCGTTTATTGTGTTTATTATCGTATGTATTAACTAACCTTGGCACGTAACAGTCTTTTTAATTTGTATTGGTATTTCCAGTTACGATCGATCGATTACGCGTGTGCGGTGTCTGGTACGGTAGTGAATGTAAAAATGCCTCTTAATTTAAAAACTCTTACTATTAGAGAAAAATAAAGGTTCTTGAAGCAGTGAAAAGTGGAAGGAAGAAGAAGGACATCGCTTAAGAATTTGGAATACCAGCCAGCACACTATCAACCATAATAAAAAATAGTAAGGAAATTGATTTAAACTTTCCAATAGACCGGAAGAGGAAGAGAGGCCCTGATTTTTCAGACGTAGAAGAATGTGTAGTTAAGTGGTTCAAGCAATGTAGAGATGCCAATGTCAGTGTCGGAGGTCCTATTTTAAAGGAAAAAGCAGAAAATTTCGCAAAATCATTAGGCCACGAACAATTTGAGCCCAGTAACGGGTGGCTTGAAAATTTTAAAAAACGACACGATATTTCTTTTAGAAAAGTCTGTGGTGAAAGTGTAGGTGTCAGTGATAATGTTGTAAATGAATGGAAAATAAATTTGAGTGAGCTACTTTAAGGATATAAACCATGTGATATATTGCAATATAATGCAGACGAAACTTCACTTTTTTACAAATGTATGCCAGATAAAACTTTAACATTCAAAAATGAGTAATGCAGTGGTGGTAAACATAGCAAAGAACAACTTACACTATTATTGGCTGTTAACATGACTGGTACAGATAAACTGAAACCTTTAATAATCGGAAAATCGAAAAACCCGAGGTGTTTTACAGGTGTCAAATCTTGTCCTGTTGACTACACAGCAAATAAGAAAGTATGGATGACTAGTGAATTGTTTGCTGAATGGCTATTACGAATAAACAAACCAATGAAAATACAAAAACGTAAAATTTTATTGTTTATAGACAATTTCCCGGCTCACAATATTATACCGAATTGTCAAGCTATAAAAGTAAAATTTTTACCGCCGAATACCACATCAAAATCGCAACCTTTGGACCAAAGAATTATTAAAACGTTCAAGACGCTTTATAGAGGAGAAATAGTGAGGAAAATTATAAGTGATATGGATGACGAAAAATCTACAGTAATCGATATTCTTCATGCTATGCGCATTGTTGATAAGACATGGAGAAACGTAGCAACGTGTTGATTTGTACTTGAATCTGAGAAAGACGACACATTGATGCCTATAATCGAAAATACTGATACGGATGACAGAGAATGGACGATGATAGCAAGTAGTTATAGAATCGTGGAAGAAACCTTTGACGATTTTGTTAAAATCGACAATGACGTTGTCGTTTCTGGTATTCTGACAGACAACGATATAACTGACTCCGTACGTGGCACTGATGAAGATGTTGATGACATCGAAGAAGCATCATCTGAGCCTGTGCATCGTGTTTCAATGAAGCAAGCAACAGCAGCCCTCATATTACTAAGGACATTCACCGAACAATAAAGTAATGTGGACGATAAAGTGTACTCTGCTTTAAATATAGTAGAAAATACAATTGATAATAGCAAATCTCAAATTTTAAGTCAAAGTAAAATAATAAATTATCTTTTATAAAGTTGCAACACATGTTTTATTATATTTTTCTGTAATAATATTTTATTTAAATAATCTGTATACTCACATTTTTTTACATTGTATATACATATATACTAAGAACATAATAATTAAAAACTTGATTACATATGTACATTTTTAAAATTCTTTAAGTCGAATTTTTTTTCTAAAACCTTGATAAGTCGAAAAAATTGCATTTCCCTTGAATTTCGACTTATCGAGGTTCCACTGTATCTCTTTAAATATTAAAGATCTGACAAAATCGTAAATTACTAAAATTGATCCAATTTATTTTTATTAAATTTTATGTAACTACAAAATGTTGTATTAAGCTTACTAATTTTGATTACATTTGAGCTATAATAGTGCTATGCCTCAAAGGGGTAGTCTCACATTTGACAAACTTAATAAAATCCGTCCCCTGATTAACTACTTAAATGATGCTTTTGCTAAATATTGTTCTCCAGATAAACAATTCAGTTGTGAAAAAAGTATAGTTGCTTTTAAAGGGCGATCAGGAATTATACACTACATGCCTATGAAACCTGTTAAGAGATGGCTTAAAATATGGGTTTCAAATTGTGTTGTTCTATGACTGATTATTTACTTAAGTTTATGGTGTATGAAGGGAAAAAAGGATCCAATGAAAAGGGATCCTTGTGTGAAAAAAACGGTTCTTGAAATGATTAGTAATTATCAAGAAAAAGGGTACTGTATTTTTTTTTAATATTGATCTTGTTTCCAAATTATTAAATATAAAAATATTTTTTTGTGGTACTATGATGCAAAATAGGAAAAAAATTTCCTAAAAGTATATTAAAGTTAGATAAAGGTCTTAAACCTTTGAATATGATTTTACTACTTCGGGAGAGATATCTGTTTTTAAATTGATGGGCAGAGGAATAAACCAGTAATGACTGTATACACTTGAAATAGAGGTGAGAATACAGCTTTTTTTAAAAGTAAAAAGTAATGTTGGTGTTAGGGATGAAGTTCAATGTTCATTAAGTATAACTAAATATAATAAATACACGGAGGGAGTTGATCATATTGACCAACTTCAAGAACGCTATAATATAACTAGGAAATCTAGATGATCGTGGTTAAAACTTTTTTATTATTTTTGTGATGCAACAATTCTAAATGCTTATATTATGCACACTACAAAAGCTAAATAAAATAAAATAAGTCTTTTAAACTATTACTGTACCGTTCTATATTGGAAAATGAGGTAATTTGCTAACTATTTAGTAGGAAAACTGTTGTATCTAATAAAAACATTCCTTCTACTAAAAGAAAGCCAAAATAAACTGGAGATGGACGAATTATACTGCCAGGAAACAATAGTCGATTACAAAATGAAGGAAAACATTTGCCGATAGCTGATAAGTATAATGGCTGTAGACTTTGTAGAGCCAAAAATATGTTAAAAAGTCAAAAATTCACTGTACCTAATGAATGTGTAAATATGCTTTTTATTTAGATTGTTTTATGCCTTTCCATTCCCCTTAAAAAAATGAATGAAAAAAATGTTAATTGCAATAATAGAAAAGTGATATTGTGTCAACATTTTTTAACCAAGTATGTTATGTATAATATTAATTTTATGTTTAAATTATCTATTTGTTTACAATATAAAAAAAGCTTAAGTTCACTATTACACTAAATTATTTCGAAAAGACATAATAAATTGTACTGTGATATTATTTTATTTTTAACTTTAATTAATTTGTATTTAAAAAGGATTATTTATGTATTAATTTGCTATTATTTTATTGTTATAACTGTTAACCATTGTGGTAAATTTTATAATCCAACCAAAACGGTTCAAATAATGCGTATATCTTATGTATTTTACTTTCATGAATTAAATCTAATTTCTTCTTTAAACAAAAATAAATAAAAAAAAAACAAAAATATTCTATTGCTTGGTAGGCTATCATTTCTTTTAATGTCATACAGAAAATATAAACTGCAATGATCACATAATTAAACCATTTAAAATATAATGCCACAGTACAATGAATATAAAATCACAACCCATTTTTTTTTTTTTTTTGATAAATGGCTTGTATCAAAATAAGTCAACATAATAAATGTATCTCTTAAACATTGATAACTTCAATATAAATAAAATATTTCCATATGTATTTCCCATTAGTCAAAATATTATTTTATAAACCCGCAAAAGGCCCGTAAAAGAGTATATTCGTAATGGTGGTTTTGCGATTTCTACTCGGCAAGCATTTTGCATCCGGTTCCAACTTGGCTAATCTAACCTTACCTTTTTATTATTTTTTTTTCTAGTTTGAACCGACGACGCCGTTGGAACTGTTTTCGCAATACTTCCGCGGCGCAACCTAACCTAATTTAACCCTTGTTTGGGTGATTAACTTTAGAGCAATGGATTCAAACGAGGATTGTTTTTCTATCTGGAACAGAATCATGTTGGGCAAGTTGGAACCGAATGCGAAATATTTTACAACAATATAAATTATTTTATACATAAACTGGAAATACAGTAAAACTATCCGTTTTTGCCATTATTCAACTCCGTGTCGGCACCAGAAGAGGTCGAGTAATATCTTCCAAATTTTACCAAAATTACTTTCTTATGTGACTTAACAAATGTAGTGGGTACGGACTAAATAGAATTAAGTTTTAAAAAGAAGGACCACCCAAATATGTATATATATAGATATATTAGGGATATTTCTGATATTATTCACATCATATTATTTTGATTATTAATTATTATTATTTGAGATCTTTATTTTATTTACAATTTGGCCTTCAAAGTGGATTGTAAGTTGTTTGTAGCGTGTCGGTACAGCTATTTCAGGTAAAATATTTTCTTTCATTTCCAATTTTTTTCGTCTTTATTGTCTACAATTATTATGAATTTCATTCAAGAATTGATTTAAGTAAAATTTACGTCCTTGTCGTTCGAAAAAAAAATTGAAATAAAATCACTAGGAAGACCATTACTGACTTTATTCAATTTAACCTAGGAATCAAAAAAAAAGGAAATAAAAATTATTCAAGTCGTTTTAATACGGAACTATTCCAAAAATATAAATGGCTATGTGGGTGTGAAACTACCGTCAAATTATTTTGTTTTCCCTGTGTTTGTTTTGGTGGTGATTTGTCATGGAGCAAGACGGGTGTAACAGATTTAATACATCTTTTATCTAAAATCAGTAAACACGAAAATTTATTTAAACATCTTCAAAATGAAGCAAATTTAAAAATTTTGGGTACGGTTAACAACATTCGCAGCCAGATCGATGCTAATTATAAAGTGACATAATGAACAGGTATCTAAAAATCGTGATATTTTAGAAAAAAATTTAAACTGAGTTAAATTTTGTGGATATTATGAACTTCCTTTGTGTGGACACGATGAAAAAGGTACATCAAAAAATCAAGGTGTGTTTCGTGGTTTAATTGACCTTTAATCAAATTTGGATCCGAATTTATGAGATCATTTTCAAAGTTCTATAGTTTTCAAAGGAACATCTAAAACTATTCAAAATGAGTTACTACATTGTATTTTAACTGTTTCTAGAATTAAAATTTTAATGAAAATAAATAATTCAGATTTTAATGCTATAATTGTAGATGAAACTACTGACGTTGCCAACACATTTCAATTAGCACTAATTTTCCGTAATGAAATTAATGGTAAACCTGTTGAACGTTTTTGGGGCTATCAAATCCAGACGGCCACAATGTCGAGTCATTAACTCGAAAAATTTTAATAGAAATTAATCCAATTCTAGAAAAAAAAACCCTTCAAAATTAATCGCACAATCATATAATGGCGTAGTAGTAATGAGTGGTAAGAATTCAGGAGTTAACGTGAGAGTAAGAGAAAAATATTCTTTTGCGAATTTTATTCATTGTTACACACACCTATTAAATTTAATAATGACCCAAGCTACATCACAAAATAAACAAATTAAAATATTTTTTTCTAATTTATCTGAGATTCCGGTATTTTTTTTCTAATTCTCCACAAAGAGTAGCTGTATTAGATAACATAGTGGGTGCTGATTATAAAGAATAAAATAATATCGTTCTTTATAATCGTGCCAAGAGCAGTTCAAACACGTTGGAATTTCAATATAAGAACGGTCAATACAGTTTATGAACATACAGACTTATTAATTGAATGTATGGAAAAAATTGTAAGCATTTCGATACAGAATAGCACTATTAATCAAGCTACAGGTATCAAGAGACTTTTAACAGATGTAACTTTTATTATTTGGCTAACAATTTTTCATAAAATAATGCCTCATATTGACTGTCTTTATAACGTTGTTCACGCAAAAAATACTGATGCAGTACAAATACAAAAATCAATTGACTGCTTTAATAAAGAAATTCCAAAAATTTGTGAGCACATATCAAAACATCCAGACATTGAAAGTACTTATAAAAGAAGAAGGGTTGAAGATAATATTAATTCTAAAAAGTTAGCTGCATTAGAAGTGTGTGACGTAATATCTATTCAAGCTCAAAGTTGTTTTGCTTTCACCAAACATTTAACAGCAGCTAAACTTTTTCAAAATGATACATACGAAATTTATAAAAATAAATTTCTACTCACGATTCTCAACACTACTGTTGAATGTTATCCATTCATTGTTCAAGAACGTTCAAAGACCGAGTGAGAAGTAATGTATTCTCGCGATGATTTTCGTACTTAATGTGGTGTAATTTCTACTATAAATTATCTAATAAATAATAATATGGAGGATACATTTAAAGACATTTTAAGTTGCTAAAACTCTTAGTAGTCATTCCTATGACATCTTCTAAAACCAAAAAAAGTTTCTCCACGTTGAAAAGGAATAAAACATGTTTGAGAAGTACCATGTGTGAAGAAAGACTCAACGCTCTGACTATGTTAAGTATAGAAAGTTGTTTGATCAACAAAGATAATAGTTTTAATCAAAAAGTTATTGATGAATTTGTTAAAATAAAAGAAAGAAGAATGGATTTTGTGTATAAAATTGACGTGTAATAAAATAAAATAAAATAAAAATGTATTGCATTATTATTAGTTATTTTTATGAATAATCTTGGTAAATAAATATATAATTTTATGAGTAATATAAGTTATGAGTATTATTGTTGGTCAAAGCCTCAGTGGCGTCTAAGTCAAATTGTACAGGTGTGGCTAATCGTAATGACGAACATTTGCACTTTACATACCTACTAAAATATTTATTGTCAGAGTGTGTTATATATTGTTATATTAATATGTCTAAAGTGAAAAATAATTTGTCTATTCCACTAATACGAGTATTGGATGGAAAATATTTTAAAATAAAAAAAACTACTAGAGACGGAAAATGAAAACATCAAAGCAGAATGTGTTCTCTGCTATGATGCTAAAAAAGAATATAGCGGCACATTAAAATAAACTTAACATTTTCGCATTCATATCATGGTAAATTTATCATTTATTAATAATTTATTATTTATTTGTATTTATTAATTATACAATGTTGTTTAAAATTTCAGAAAATTCACAGTAATCTTCTGGAAGAATTCAAGAATTATATTAAAACTGCTGTTAATAAACGTCGTGGTACAAAAAGAAAATTAAACGATTCTAACCCAAACACATCTAAACGGCAGAAATTACATTTGCATTTAAACGATCTTCAAAAAAACGAGTGCAAACAAAAAATATAAAAATAAAGTTAAAATCTTTTAAATTATATCATAATATGATATTATGTAGTGTAGCACCGGGAACGTTCAACTATAGAGCGTGAATCCGGCTGCTTATATAATACATTACGCGCACAACCTTCCGCTGTGTCCTAGCTGAATCCGTGCGTTACGTATATTGCGGGAGATGCGTGCACGCAAATAAAACAAACTGCAACCAAGTACAAACATGTCCTAATTGGTCGTAAAATGCGTGCGATAGAACTTGTTCTATTTTTCAACGCAACGTACCGTACAATGTACATGGTCAAGACCAAATTAAATTAAAAATAATTAAATAAATTATTGATTATACATTTGTTTATTTGAATTTTTACATTTGTATTTATTAATTACAAAATGGAACTTCTAATTTCTGAAGTACAAAACCTAAATACAAAGATCGCGTAGTGACAGACAGGCAGTGGGATTCTGTATCCAAAGAACTAGGAATATCAAGTAATTTAAATTTAAGTTAGAATAATATATACAATACTTATACTTAATACTAGCTAAAAAAAAAAATAGAACATAATATTATAGAATAATTAAGTTGTAATTTTACATAGTCAAATGTTAATATAATAGTAAAATATTTACAATTTGTTATTGGAAAAAAAAAAATACTTAGGTTATTTTTTACATTTTCTGCTGCTCTGGATGTTATGTTATTTTTCACACTTACTGTTAAATCACCGGATAGGTATGATACATCTGAGTGTATATTATAATTTTCTGTAACATTAATTTTTTGCAAATCGATAATTACATTGTGCAGTATACATATTGCTTTAACAACGTGGTCAGCATTTTCCACCTTTGTCTCTATTGACTTCTGCAAAATTCTAAACTTTGCTGCTGCAATACCGAAAGCACATTCTATTATCATTCGTAATCTGGAAAGTCTATAATTGAATTAACTTTTATTTTCATCGTTCAATAATTTTCTTGGGTAAGGTAGCATCAGGTATGTTAGCTAAGGAAATACTTCATCAGCAATGAAAGTATATGGACCAGTTACGTTAGAATTTGGTAGTTTTTTAGGATAGAGTAGTTTCAAAGTTTTATTTTTAAAACGTTTTAAAATATTCGAATTTGCTAGTACACCTGCATCGCTATCTTTTCCGTAAGCTCCGACCTCAATCATGATAAATTTATAATTTGCGTCTGCCATACCCATTAAAACAATAGAAAAAAACAGTTTTTAATTGAAAAACTTACTACCGGAGTTTTTTGAACATTTTATCCGAATATGTTTGCCGTAAATACTACCAATACAATTTGAAAAATTCCAATTTTCATAAAACTCTTGTGCAATATTTTCAAAATCAGCAATCGTTGGTGTGGGCATATGTCTTTCTTTCAAAATCTTCCAAATTGCTCTACAAACTTCAATAACTATTGAAGAAACTGCTGTTTTAGAAACTCTAAATGATAAAGCAATTTGTCTAAAAGCTAAACCAGTAGCAAGATATCTGTGTTGAAAAAAAAATAAAAAAAATTTAAATGTATTCAGCGTAAATATTTTTTAATGTTGTACATAATAGTGTTACAATTTTTGTATTTTATTATTATAATATACATTTTACATATCTCATACGCTTTATTATAATCAGGAAGATGGTATTTTGCGCCAATTTTATTACTTGTAATTTGCGCCACGAATAGGTACATACAAGTACGGTATCCGGTGAATTGGTCGTGAATATAATTGGTTGCTAGGATAATTGATCGTCAAACAAACATTTTAAGTTTTTTAGTTATTTTATTGTAATATTAGGAATATTTCCGAGTTTTATGTTTTTAAAGTTTCTCACAGTAAATTTAAAATTATAATAAATAAATAAATAATAATAATATTAATAATTATACATTTTAATTGATTTGTAGTTTACTTCTAATGTGATAGTCGTCAAGTATAAAAAATAATAATAATAATATAAATAAAAATAATAATAATATTAATAATCATACATTTTAATTTATAATTATTTAAAGTTGGAGTTGAAAATTATGGGCTATTCCTTTTAAAAAGTCTATTTTACTCCTATTATGATAGTCGTCACATATTTTTATAATTTTTTCTGCGTCGTCTTTGTACTTCCGTTTAACACCCATCGTCATTCCTGCAATTAGTTGTTCTATTTGTAACTTCATAAGACTCTCCTCCTTTTTGAACGAATCTATACATTTCCATATAGTTGGATGACATGCGTTTAAACTAGATGCAAAGCCATTATGCCACCCTTTAACAGAATTGTTGGTCTGGGGGATATTTTCGAAAATATATTTATGACAGTTCCACAGTGTGGAACTTCCACGGATCAATTATCCTAGCGACCAATTATATTCACGATAAATTTACCCGTGGTCAATTCATCGGCGATCAAATGTTCTCGACCATTTCACCGAGATCCATACAAGTACGCAGGTAATTTGTGCCAAAATATAAAAATATAATATATATTTTGAATTTTTGCGCTACATATACAAATTAGTGTTGGTACTTTGCGCCACGGCAGAAAACGAAATGGAATATGTAATTTGCGCCATAATTTCAATAATATTAAGATTATCAATAAAATAAAATTGACAGAAAAGGTTTAGTTTCATCATTAAGCTATAAGTATAAAAAAAGTTGAGTAAGCTAGGTAAGTATAATAAGTAGGTAACTAGGTATTTTAGTTCAAAAATTATATGTTGTATTACAAAAATGTCAAAAATAGTAAATGCTAAACGAAAATGTACTTATATAATATGCTATATAACTATTAGTGGCGCTAATTACAATTTTAATAAGGTGAACAATGGCGCAAATTAACAAAATAAATTTTTAATTGTGGCGCAAATGACATATATACTCGTATTTTTGGGGGGTTGGTTTTGGTGCAAATTACATACGCCCTGTAATCAATATTTATTTTTTTACACATTATAATTTATTGATTATTGCACTACACGTACGTATAATATATGTAAGATTTTTTATTTTTAATATTCCAAATTCAATAATTCAAAATAATAATAATCTGGTTTTTGGAAAATTTAAATCGTGGTTAATTTTTATAACTTTAAAATTCAAAATTGTTTTAAGGCTCACTAATTAAAAATACTCTAATTTAAATATTTTTAAAAAAAACGTGTACTTTTATAATTTATTTTATTTTAATTTAAAGTGTTTTTACGACTTAGTCAACTTTACTTAAAAAAACTATTATTTTATACAATATTTAAATTTAACTTCCACAGAAGACGAGGGTAAAAAAAGTGGATAAGTCAGTAAGAAATAAAAAAAATGTCTACTTGTCGTTCTGGAAGTAGTCAGGAATATGCTGCACTATATAAAGGCAAATGAGGCTATTTCAACGCAATGCTGTTTTTAAAGGATATTGCCGTTTCAAGAGTAAGCGACGAAAATATTTCAGATATAAATGTAGACGTAGATGAAGAGAGCGAGGTACCAGATGAAATCGATGACTTTGATCAGACATCTACAATCTACATCAAGTTACAACATTTCATCACCTCCATCAACTTCGTTTACGACACAAGCAAAATATATAAGAAAAAAAAACAAGACACCAGCCGTAATTTCGAACAACAGTTGATCGATCTCGAAACAAGGAAACTAGGAATTATCTGAACCAGGTTGCAGCTCCAGACGATGAAGATATTTTTATTTTTTAAACCAATTCTTCCTTATTTTAAAAATATGAGCCCAGTTCAGAGATTACGCGCTATGAACGAAGTACAAAATATTTTGATACGTGAAAGTTTACCTCCACAGCAATAGTTGGGCTCAGCAAATTCTCATAACTAAAATTATATTCTTCCATCAGGTTCTACAATCCATCCAACATACAGTTCCATGCCATCATCTTCACAAAATTTTCAGTATTCAGACGACACACATTCCAATATTTAAGATTAAAATGTTTCCATTCATTAGTCAGTGTAGTTATTTTTTATAATTTGTTATTTTAAAAGTTTTTATTTTTATTTTATTTCTAATGTTAATATTATAATATACTAGGTAGTATACAACACAGAAATCATTTTATTTTATTAAATATTTAAATTATAATATTATTAATTGTATTTTGATATATTATGTTATTGTTAATATATAAAAACTATTCATTTAAGGTTGTAGCAAAATAATATGCTTACCTTAATGTAATTAGTAGTCTCTCTTCTACAGAAATTGGTACTTTAAAGTTAGTTGTTATATTATGATAACATTCAGGTTCAATTGTCTCTTTTATATTGCCAAAAGTACTTGTAGTCATTCTTGTGTAAGAACGGAATAAATTGTCATCAGCACATAACTGTGTATACAAATGATGAAACTCGCCAACCAAATTCAAACCTATCTTTATATATTGGGTGGGCCGGATTACGTTTGCGTTTTTCATTCAAAAAAAAAGGTTAACAGCTAAACTTTCGGATAGTAACATTTTACGTTGTTCGGTGGTAAACGCCATCTTTTCGACTGTATTGTAATTTTATAACTTCACAACCTTTTGGACATATGAATTTATCAACGTCAATTTTGCCAACAATATGTTGCGTTGCGTTGCGGGCGAACGTATTGCAACGCACGGATTCAGTTAGGACACGGCATTATGTTTACGTGCAATATCTATATATGTATATTTAGATATCTGTATTAAAACGAAATAACGGATTGGGGTTAGAGTTGGTGTATTACTGAAAAAAATATGCTATCCGCGTAGTGAATAATATAATATAATATAATAAACGGTATAATTTTCAATATATAGTTGAAATTTAATATAAAATAAGAATAATAAATTATATATGGCCCTTAGGACTAACAAATTATTAAAATAAATATTATGGCCCTTCTGGCCCAACACGTTAAATAATAATAATAATAATTTACAGATAAGCGGCTACCAATTGACTATAATATACATAAAAATTACATGGACAAGGCGTCTATATATGAGCCATAATATAACACAATATAAATACCTAACAATTGTAATTTTACTATAACTCGCTATATGGCAGAGATTATAATACCAATAATAATAATATACAATAATAAAATATAATTTCATTATTATATCTCGCTATAAGGCAGAGTTTATAATATTATTAACAATAAAATAAAACTTTTTTAAGATTATAAAATTCACTTTTTACACTTCTACAATAATTTAGTTAAATGGATGGTGCACCGATCTACCCGTTTGAACGTCGGATTTATACTAAATTGTATATAATAACATAATAATCATTATATAAACGAAATAATATTTTATTAACGAGGCAGGTAAAGCCATATAATATTATCTGTCTGTGCGTATAATGTGCGTATAATGTGCGCAAACAGACCGTTACGGTGTCAATTATCTACGTGCGTTGGAGCGTTCTTTTCATTTATCATATATTATATTGCATAACACTAATACTTACACTAATTATATTATATTAAGTTTACTTTTTAATGTTGAAGCTCATGATATTTCGCCGACAACATGTAGCATGAAGCCATTATCATCGGTTGAAGACAAACATTTTATAAAAATGATTAATGGTATATACCAATGATGGGTTAGGTACCCACAGGGCCGGCCCAAGGTATTTTGACGCCCCGGGCAATTTTTTGAAAGGCGCCCTTAATCAAATGCTCTATAATACATTTAATACTTTTTATACTTACCTACATATTTTGTCTAAAATTCTTATATTTATGGATAGGTAAAGGATTGCAAAATTTATTTACGTACAATTTATTTTTATTTTTTATAATTTTATTAATCTGTATTAAAATTATTTCTTTAATCGTATATAATATAATAAATATTATTAATAATAATCTTTTTAAAATATACATTTTTTTCTAGATTTTAAATCAGCAAAATTTTGTATTGCTTCGTTTAGATCTAATTTAGAAACTATATCATTTTCTATACTGATTAATGCCAAATTGTTGAGACGTTCTTCTGTCATTGTTGATCTCAAATACGTTTTTATTAACTTCAATTTGCTGAAACTTCTCTCGCAGCTTGCAGTAGTTACAGGAATTGTCATCATAATTCTTAAAGCGACCCATAAGTTTGGTAAGGTATCTTGTAATTTGTTATCATTAATAAATGTTAAGATTTCCAATGGGCAGCTATCTTTTTTGAGTATAATGATCTTACAATTTCAATTTCATTACACAAATCTATACCGTTCAAATCGCACTCTGCCTTTTCTTTATTCTGATCGTTAAGTTTTAAATGTAGATCCTTACACGATTTTAATAGATCTTCGTGGTTTTTATTTTCTTTTATATTGTACAAAAATCCCCAAGTATCATTAAATTCTTTAATTTTTTTCAAAACGTTCAGAAATAGAAGATATTGCTTGGTCTAGTATGTTATTAAATACATGCTGTTTGAAATATAATTCTGAGTTTTGAGGTTTTGAAGCTTCGTCTCTAGATTCATAATCAAATTGTTTTTTTCTACGTATTACACGAGTGACTCTAAATTTCGGTTCAACATTTAATTGTAAAGCTAATTTTTCAGAAAACTTTATAGCTTCTGTATGTCCAGTTATTCTATAATCTTGTAAAAACTTTGTACAATTTTCCAAAAGTAAAACCGCGGTCCTAACATCCATTTTTAAACTTTGCATTGACTTACTAACAAGGTTAATTTTTGATAAAATATCTTGCCAAAAACATAACAAAACTAAAAAATCGAATCTCTCTATAAATTGAATTAATGAATTAGCTTCAGAAATAACTAAATGATCAGCAGTATTTAATTCAGTTAATTCTATCAGTGCATCTATTATTTGTGAGATTTCAATTTTAATAGCATTAATACAATCTATTCTACATTCCCATCGAGTTTCGCATAGTGGCTTAACAGTTAAAGATTTTACATGTTTTTTTTTAAGATATGACAACGTCAAACAGATGCAGAGAATAAAACATAAATTCTTTGAATCGTTCCAAAAAAGTTCTTTGACTCAATAGAACAAGAAACACTGTCTCCGACCACTAAATTCAGTGAATGGCAACCACATGGCATAAAAAAAGCTCGAGGATTTGCTTTTAATATTCGTGCTTGAACGCCTTTATTTTTGCCCTTCATGTTTGCCCCATTGTCATATCCCTGACCTCTACAATCATTTAGTTCTAGTTTACAATTTTTCAACATACTGTAGGATTTATATTTTATATTTTGATGAACGTGGGTTTTTCTAGTGATCGGCGTTATCGACCGTCGCTCGTATCTAGACCGGTCGATACGATATTTATATATTATTAATTAATTGTATTGTATATGTGTGTGTGTGTGCGTGTACGTCGATCGACCAGACGACCCGCGTATAGATATGTTTTCATATTATATTGTAGTTAGTCTCGAGATACGCGTCGCGATGAGCGTTTCTCTCTCAATAAAGAAAAATTAAAGTTATAAAGGAAAATATTTCTTTTGTTGGTTAATTATTACGTTTTATACAGACCCCTCCTTACAATACTTAATATAGACTCATAAATTCCTTCACTAGAGGAGTCGAATATTGATTCAAATTCTATAAAATGTCCTTTAATGCACATTTCGTCGATATCAAATATCCTCAAGGTCAAAGAAAGTTGTTCAACATGATTAATATCTGGAGTACAATCTAACATAATACTATAATATTTAGCTTTGCGAACTCGACTTAGTATATTGTCACGTGTTAAGTTCCCAATTATATTAATAATTTCATTTTGAATAGTTTTTCCACAATAATGTACATGAGTTTCACGAGACATGACACGACGAACGTGTTCATTCATTACTAAATCAAATTTTCCTAACAACTCAACAAGACCCAAAAAAATTCCATTATGATGTGTAAATAACTTATCCGAAGAACCTCGAAATGCTAAATTATTTTTTCCAAGAAAAATTGTAATTTCAATTAATCGTTCTAAAACTTTTTTCCAATGTTCTCTTTAAGCCTTATATTAGTTTCCAACCACATACTAGCACATTTGATATGATGAGGCGAATTCTCGTGTGTTTTTAAATACTCGTGTACATGTTTCCAGTCTTTTAACCCATCTTTGGCTAATTAGATCGACTCGTAGGATCAAATATTTTACAAAAAAAAACAAAATACCGCATAAATGTTTCGGAATACACTAGCCATTTTCTTAAATATTTTAATATTTTTCTCCGTTGCTTATAGTTCGAAAAAATAACGAATATGAAAAACTACGGTTATTATTATCTTTAGGGAAATTACATTTTTTCATACAGTCAATAGACATTTTGGGTCCTGTTGTTATCAAATAATCTTTGCCAGTAGATGTTAATTGTTCAGGCCAATATGCTATATCATTGAAATTTTTTGAACTAGTTATTACGTCAAAAGATTCATTCAAATCAATATTTTTTGGATCATTCGGGAGTATATTAGGAATATTACTACCTACATTCTTCGTCATTGCTAGAACTATTATTAAAATCTTTTATTTCTTTAGAACTATCTTCTATTTCACTCTCAATTGTCATATTAGGGTTTTGTACGTTCATATTAGATTTGAAAAATGATGAAATTTTTGGACATTTTTCAACTTGTAATTGCTATTCTAGTTTCCTTTTACGATTTTGATAACCACTAGCTTTTTTTGGTGCCATTTTTTGTCTACCATTTAATATATTTAAAAAAATCGCATTAATTTATGAACGCTGTTTATAATTTATTATTACAAAAGTGTAGATTCAAAATTGTTTCTATTATTTAAAAATACTTACATATTTTTGACCGATATCGGAGACACCGCTAACAACTGTTCAAATTCACCAGCAAAACAAAAATGTAAAATAATTGTACATCGTATTCATAAATACGAACATTATTACAGATAACGACAATAAAAGACGATAAATGTACGATTAATAGCTATAATAATAACCAACACAATCTAATAGCGACTATCTTATATGTCAGACGTATCGGCTATAACACATACTTTTTCGGTTTTCCCGAATTCATGATTATATGTCATTGTATATTATTTTTTTATTATTTGTAATATAATAATAAAAACTGGAATGTGAAGTAAAATCTACAAAAAAAATTATATAACAGAATATTCTGTCACGGATAATTTAGTCATTTAGCTATATTATTGTCAATTTGAATAAATATTACGCTAAAATTTATAAAATATTCGTATAATAAAAATGCCCATAAAAAATTAGCGCCCCGGGCAACCGCCCGGTTCGCCCGTATCTTGGGCCGGCCCTGGGTAGGTACCCATGTAGATACCCGGTAGATATATTTTTGGTAAATTTCCTAGTTATTTACCCGGTACAATTGGGTAATTACTTCAAACAAAATATATTCAATAACATTTTGTTCATCAACGAACAAATGTTAAACGTGTGGTGTTCTAAGCCAAAATACCCATATTTAATTAAATACATTTTAAATGGAACGTTGGCTACATATTTTTTTCAAAATATCATATTAATAAAAAAAAAAAACATATTTTTAAAATTAGAAAAAAATAAAATGTTCATAAGCTTACTGTTGTTATATTACCTAAAAGTAAATAAAAATAAATTTTATTAAAAAAACAAAAATAATCTTATATATAAAAATGAATCGCAAAATGTGTTGGTATTCGCATAACTAAACAACCCCTGGACCGATTTGGCTGATTTTTTTCTTCAACTGTTCGGAATTGCCAGGAGAAGGTTCTTACGGACGAAAAATTTGAAAAAGTTATCAGGTTTGAGAAATATGACGAGATGGTGATGAAATTACAGAGGCGCCATCTGTCCAGCAAATAGTAAACTAAATTATTTTTGGTAGTCAATGGCAACCATTTAATAAAATAAATAATTTATTTAAAATGTTATAGCAAGGTTTTGATTTGAACCCGATACCGTCAAAATATAAAAAATAAATTAAAACTATAATATTTTTGTGTTGCCATGGAAATATTATAGAGAATATTTATTCAATTTAATTGTTTGAATAAAATATAATAAAAAATTCCTGGGAAGACCTTAAAAACATAATAATTTATATTTGATATGCCTCCTATACGACGGAGCAATCTAGGTAGAATAACCCGAAATGCTACCAACCAAGCTAATTACCGATCTAACCAAAGTCCTCAAGAACGTGACGACCGAAATGAACGTGAAAGAATTCGGATATCACAAACGCGTGAAGCGCGAACGCGAAATTCAACTAATAATCGCGCAAGTTTGAATCGAGCTGCTTTCAGTTACGATGTGTCAATTGACTACAGTAACTACCAGTGTGTTGTTATTGGTTCTATGAACTCGGTTTGCTCACACTGTAAGGCATTAAAATACAAAAACGAAGCCAATGGATTGTGTTGCGCAAATGGTAAAGTGAAATTGATACCATTGGATCCACCACCAGAACCATTGTACTCATTGGTTTCAGGAATAGGAACAGATTCTATACACTTTTTGACAAATATCCAACAATATAACAATTGCTTTCAAATGACTTCATTTGGGGCAACAAATGTAGTTCGGGAAAATGTTATGCCAACTTTCAAGGTATGTATTATAGCAGTTACTCATAATTATTAGCGAACAAAATTTTCTGTCACCAAAGTTAAGATGTGTCACTAATCTTCAATTTCTTAATAATTACGAAATATATCACTTAGTCATCATATTATATGGTGTTTCAGTTTCAGTGACACTTTAATTATATTTTATATTTGATAGATATTAGTTAAAACTAAATATATACTTTTAAGATCAAATATTATTTAAGTTTGATCACCGACAATCCATTAATTTATACCACACCATAATATTTTTTTTTTATTTACAGATACAAGGGCAAATATATCACAGAGCAGGTTCACTGTTACCAGTGTCAGATAGCGACAACAAATTCCTGCAAATTTATTTTATGGGCAATTCACCACAAGAAATTGATCTGCGTTATGCACATAACAATTTAGTAAAGAGGTCTATTGTAGAACAATTACAAACTTTATTTCATCAACACAATCAATTGATTATATTGTTTAAAACTGCCCTGGATCTGATGCCATCCGATAATCACAAAATTGTAATCAGAGCTGATAAAACACCTGCAGGTCAACATACAAGACGTTTTAATGCACCAACTATTGATGAAGTTGCTATCGTTGTAGTCGGAGAAAACTTGGAATCCCGTGATATTGTTTTACGTCGTCGGAATGATCAATTACAACGTATAAAGGAAACACACCGCTCATATGATGCACTGCAATATCCCATTATATTTTGGCAAGGTGAAGATGGCTACGATTTCTCAATAAAAATGATAAATCCCATTGCAGGTAACTAAAATATTAGTTTAGCTATGGCGATAATATCTCAGTCATTATATTATGTATTTTAATTTTATATTTGAATGTTATTAAAACAAAATCTATTTACAGGTTCTGAAACCAACAAAAAAGACAGTTCAATGAACTATTATTCATACCGCCTAATGATTCGGGAAAATGAAGATAATCACATATTGAAATGTCGGCGATTATATCACAAATATGTTGTGACATGTATGTTAAAATTGAAACGGAGAGATTAACATTCATCAGGTTGAATCAAACCAAACTCCGATCTGAAGAGTATATTCACCTTCGAGATGCGATTAATACTGATGGAAATGCACAGAATGTCGGTCGGATGACTATTCTTCCAGCAACATACATCGGAAGCCCTCGGCATATGCACGAATATGCTCAAGATGCCATGTCGTATGTTCGTCATTATGGTACAGCAGATTTGTTCATCACATTTACATGCAATCCGCAATGGATAGAAATCAATCAGGAGTTATTCTCTGGGCAATCACCCATTGATCGTCATGATATTACAGCCAGAGTCTTTAGACAAAAGTTGAAATCTTTAATGGATTTCATCGTAAAACATAATGTGTTTGGTGAGACACGCTGCTGGATGTATTCTGTGGAGTGGCAGAAACGAGGATTGCCACATGCACACATTTTGATTTGGTTGGTTGAAAATATAAGGCCAAATGAAGTTGATGCAGTGATATCAGCTGAAATCCCTAATGTACAAGTAGATCCTGGATTGCATGAGGTGTTATCAAAAAACATGATACATGGTCCCTGTGGAACTCTTAATCAAAATTCACCGTGTATGATGGATGGTAAATGTTCAAAACGATATCCACGGACATTAATATCAGAAACAATTACTGGTAATGACGGTTATCCATTGTATCGTCGCAGATCGACAGCAGACAATGGAAAATCAACAATTGTCAAATTAAATCAACAAGATATTGAAATAGATAATCGTTGGATTGTTCCATATTCACCCATTTTATCAAAGACATTCAAAGCACACATCAACGTTGAATCTTGCCATTCAGTGAAATCTATTAAATACATTTGCAAATATGTAACCAAAGGGAGTGATATGGCTGTGATTGGAATTGGTGCAGAGAATCCCAATGATGAAGTTACCCAATACCAAATGGGCCGCTATGTCAGTAGTTATGAATCAGTTTGTCGAATATTTTCTTTTCCTATTCATGAGAGACACCCTTCTGTTGTTAAAAAAAATGTATTAATATAAACAAAATACAAATAAAACATAAAAAAATAAATTGTTCATTGACTCCTTGCTATTATAATATAATATTATCAAAATATAAAATGCATAGCACAATAATAATAAATAATTATCCTCATCTTCTTTTTCTGAACATGAAACTGAGTTTTCATCACTATTGGTATCATTGTATGAAATATATGTTTCTGAATCTGAATCACAATCACTGAATCACTTTTTGAGATCATCATATTTTCATCGTTGTTTTCAGAGTTAAAAGAACTTGATACATTTTGTATTTCTTGTATAACTACAGAAGATTCTTCACAGTTATTTGATTCTATATTTTTAAAATTTCACTTTTTTTTATTTTTTAGCTTCCAATTATAAGATAAGTATGTCAATTTTCCAACTCTCTCTGTAAATAATCTATTTATTTTTTTGCTATGTATTCAAGAAAAAGTGCTAAATGTTCGTTCAGTAGCAGCAAAAGTACAAGGAGCAGTTAATATTCTTACTGCAACTTTAGATATGTGATCTAAGAATTTCCACCACTTCACTAGTTCAGTAATCAAAGAATTTTTCCAAATAAATTTTTTACCAAAATATCCTTGCTTTGATTGATAATTTAAGAGATCATTCATTACATCCATTTTCATTTCAACTCCTAAATTATAAATAAATTATAAAGCATCAACGCGTTCATCTGCATTTAATTCTTTTTTCAACTTTTTTTTCCACATAATTTAACAGATTTCTAACTGTATGAATAAGATTATGATTTGATTCTAAGATTGAAATTCTAAGATTCATTTACTATTGAAGTTAATAAATTTATCATTTTTAAAACTTTTTCCCAAAATTTAGAATCATCAAGTAGTGTCAATTTGATAGGTCTTAATAGTAAAAGTGGAATAGTGTCATCGACTGCCAAAACCTAACATAAGAGATGTAAGCCATGGGCTGCACATCCAAGAAATTGAATCCCTTTAATCACATTTTTTAACAGTTCAAATAATTTCTTAACATTGGCAGCATTATCCCCTATAATAACAAAACAATTTTTCCTTTCCATATGTTTCAATTATTTCAACAATTTGGTTTTTAAATATTCAGCAGTATGATGGTTATTTATGGTGTTTAGAAATTTGACAAACAATGGTTTTGGTTTAGGAATAACAAAGTTTATTATGCCATCATTATTTATATTGGTCCATCCATCCAGTTGATACGTAAATTATTTGCCTCAAGAAGATCATAAGTAATACTACTCTGCATTTCAGCATACACTTTGTCCACATAAACTATAGATATAGATTTTCGACAAAGTAGTTTATAGGTTGATCGAATTTGCTTAAAAAAGTCAATCCAAAGGATGCTCAGTCATTGATAATGGAGATTCACTGACGATGATGGCGAAAGCAAGTTTTTCATTCAAACGTACCTATGAAATTATAACCTCATAAAATAAATTATAAAAAAAAAAAAGAAGTAGGTACCTAAATTAGGTATAGTTTTATAATTTTTGTGTAAACAGATAAGTTTAATAAATGTTATTATATAACAACTTAGAGAACTATGTTACTTAATTCAAATAGATTTAAACTAAGCCTAAATACCTACTTACTGAATAAATATTATGATAAGTAGTAGGTAGAAAAAAAACAAAGTAATAAGCAAATATTGTTTATAAATTTACAAATATAAAATATTATGAAAGATACAACACCAGTATTAAAATAATAAATTATAATTTGTATATTTTCATATAAATTGTAATAGCCATGAATATAATATTATTTATGTAGCTACTTAATTTATTATAGGTTGTAAATGTTATATAGCTTATAAGTAATCCTTAACATTTTGATTTTTTTGTACCTTTTAAATACCTATGTAACAATGTAAAATTTTTTAAAATTTTTTTTTTATCAATTTCTATAATTAAACATTATACCTACACAGGTAGGTACCATATTTTAGTGTTAAAAAAGCAAATATTGTATTTAAAATAATAATACATTTTAAATAAATGATAAACAAAATAAGCTTATGGTTTTATATATATTTTTTTAATTCATTATTTTACTTAAATTCTCTGATTTATTCATGTGATCAAAAAATGTGTTGATGGTTGAAGGCTTGTGCGATTTGACAACTAAAGTAGCATCATATTCATCAACTGTTTGTATTTGATCTTCAGTTACATTAGAAGTTATATTTGAATAAAATTTGTTTTTTATTTGTTGTGGACAAATTTAACAAGTTAATGTTCTTTCATTTAATTCACATTCATATTGTACTCTTTTAAACAAAACTTGCACGATTGACGATTATCATTTGACACAACTTGTATTAAGTATTTACGGACTATATCCTTTTTTCTTCCCATAATTTTATTTTATAGTTCATAAATTTAAGCAACAATAAAAATAAATAATTTTTAGGTATTTTGTTAAACAAAAAAATTTGGGTAAAAAGCTTCCACGCAAATATTCAGCAGACTATTTACAGTAATAAATGAATGCACTTCTGAATTATCACAAGCTTCTAAGGTTCTTATAAGATAATAATAGATATTTTTTTTCTTCATAAATTTAATTAATATAGATCATAGATGTATACTTTTTCCGATTCAAGTACTTGAAACAATAAAATAATAGTAATATTTAAAAGAGTGTCTAAATAAAATATAATAGTACAAGCGGATTGTATTATTAGTTAGTTTTTAACATTGAAAGCTAAAATTGTATTTTAAACCCAATCAATTTCTGAGTTGTCATATACTATCTTAATTATTTGATTTAGACTATTAACATAAGATTCACAGTGAATGATTACAATAAAAAATTAAAAAATTTAATAAGAACTTAGCATAAAAATATATGTGTTAAGATATAACAAAAGAATCGGAAATTAATTTCTTTTACGGAATATTATATCATTTATAGGTCGAAATTTTTAGCCGTTATGCGAAATTTTTCAACTATTGTATTCATATAAATACAAAATTATGAAAACCTCAAGAATAAGTTGTTTAACATAAGAAACCATGAAAGATTCTCTTTATATTTGAATTAATATGTTTACTGTCAATATTTCAATTCATAAACTAGCTGTATTAATATGGTTAATTAAAAAAGATAGACAAATAAAAAGCGTACAAAGGGAACATAACAAGAATACTACAAAGGTATTTTTCTCGAAGCTAAACATCAAAGAAACCAACATTTATCAGAAGTTAATACTTGAATAATGTTTTAATTTAGTTAATATTTAAAAATATTTGTTTTTGAAAATTGCTTTATTTTAGTAAAATGTCAGTGCACTATTTTAAAGCTATTAAACCAATTTATCACATACATTTACTACATTAGTAGTTATAAAATAGGTAAAAAGCAGATAACATGTAGAAAATGAGTAAGCAGAAAGAGGTAAAGTGGTAGGACCAAGATTGATTTAGCAGGCGAAGCATTCTGTGGAAAGGCTGGTTATTATCATACGGAGTTAGATGGTAAGGGACGATTAATAGGGGATGGTGTGTAGTGGAGCGAGCGAGAACGCGAAGATAAACAGTGGCTTGTAAGTTGAGAAGTGATGTGATGAAATTGTGATTGAATATTGAGAGTGGAGCGGATAAAGGTGTAATTATGGGGTGTATGTTATATTTTTAATAATAAGGCAATAAATGATAAGAAGCAATTTTGAACTCTTTCAAGGTGCAATTGTTCACAGGCAAGGTATAGATACCAAATGACGGATCCATACTCGAGGATAGAACATTCAGGCTGAAGTAGAGGGTATGGAGACCTGTGGTGGACGTAAAGAGTGTTGTGTTACAAGCCTGAAAATCTCAAGGCTCCTCCTAACAGTAAAATTCAAATGATGTTGAGAGGACGAGTAATAGATAAAAGCCTTAAAATAAAGGTCTTTGATAAGATCAACATGCAGGAGGGAGGATTTATCAAGATGATATGAGTGTAGCACAGGCAACGTTTCCTAGAAACATTCATAGTGTGACATTTGTCTATGTTGAGGGGTAAGTTAAGGTGACGAGTCCATTCAAAGAAAGCATTTTCAGATCAGTTTGTAATAAAAGGCAGTCAGTGGAAGAGTTAATTTTACAAAAAAACTGTTAGCAAATAATAGAACCTTGGTAAAAGAGAAACACATTGAATTTAAAAATATGATAAAAATAAGAGAACTCAGGTGACCTTTTTGTGGTATACCCGAGGAAACTATTTATAGAACTGAAACCTCTCCGTTTAAGTTAACAAATTGTCTACGAGATGTTAAGTATGATGTGAGCCAGGAGCTGAGCGGATAGCCGATACCAAGGGAGTCAAATGTTTCATATTCTCACATGTTCTAGAAGGAGTAGAAAGAAGAAGCTTGAAAACAGATCGGAAATATTTGGAAAATAGATAGTCTGAATCAACGGGAGAAGAGGCTGATTCATCATGGCGATGAATCGAATAGGAGATAGATGGGACAAAGAATGACTGAACTATATCTCTCTCGAAAACATATGTCAAAGTAACAAAAAAAAAAAAAATAGAAGAAGATGTGTTAAGTGTTATGGAAAACTTGTAAATGAACAATAAGTTAATAATAATATAATGATGAATAAATAAAATTAAAAATGAATATTTGCAAGACCACATTATCATTTTGTAATTCTTGTGAAAATAAACCATCTGTTTGCTTATAATGTTTTCAAGTTATTAATAAATAATTATTCTAATGGTTCTTAAATTAAACTATTTTTAAATTCATTTTTATGGTTTTAATTAATATTTACTAGTAACAAAAATGTCAAATTAAATTTTTTTAAATAGGTACATATAACGTTTTAATTTTGTTTTGTTTTATTATATTTTTATTTGTTTTATTTTTACTGTAATCAAGGACCGATGCATCAATGAATTTTAAAATAACATAAGGTTGTTTAAATTAGTAAAATTGTTTAAATTCTGGGTGAATAATGTTTGTTTTATTAAATATGAAATTGCTTTTTTTTTAAGATAACACTCCCAGCACTCTCACAGTTATCACAGGTGCATGGCGTGTATTATAAACGATTTAATGCTATTTGGTACAATTTTATAAAAGTAGATGTCGTAAATGCAGCATAAAATACAAAATATACTGAAAGAAACCAGGTGCCCACACGGTTCACCAAGAGTTTTATGAAAAATGGCTTGGTAGCCAACGTGTAATATCATTATTATTATTTTTTCTTTTTTAAGTAAAGTAATAAATAAATTAATAATAATTTAATTATGTTCACAGAAATGAAATAAAATATCCATATATATATTGTTATTTAATTTTTATCAAGTGTTATTGATTGAAGAGGAAAGTCCATAAGCTAGGTTATCTAACTTAACCTAAGTGTTAGTTTTTTGACATTTTATGTCTTTGCTTTGGCACATAGAATCGAAAAGCGTTACGGTTACCCTGGTTACCTTATTACCCTTGGTAAGATAAGATTCCCACCGTTTATGTCTTTGTTTTGGCCAGGGGCGTGTTCACGGGGGGGGGGAGGTCATGGGGTTTGAACGTCCCCCATTGGCCGTATTTTTTAAAATTCTGCAAGAAGTGATGAATGTATTGATTTTAACTTCGGGGGTGCATCATAGAGGTTAAAAGTAAACATTTTCCATGAGTTTTCAAAAATACAAGAAAAACAAAAAAAAAGTGACAGTAAAACGGCAATTTTTACGAAAAACCAGTTTTCGACCAAATCGATTTTATTTTTATGGTTTGTAACTTAAAAACTAATCACTATAAATTCTTGAAACGTTCACAAAATCATTATATTAGTGTTATCTATATATAGAAAAATGTTCAAATTATTTTGAATTTTTTTGAGCTATTAAACTGATACTGAACTGATAACAACTGATATTTTAGTTTTTCAGAGAATTTTTTTTTGAAGTGTCGATAAAAAAATTTGAGTGTTCAAAAAAACTTAAAAATTGAATACAATAGGTTCCTTATGAGGTGCTTTAATTGTAGTTATCGTTGATCACAATTTTTATTTATATGCGTTTATAGTTTAAAATATACGAAATGTCAAAATCGTAAAAATTTACAAGGCATTTTGTAATTAAAAATTCTTTTTGTGTTTATTTCTAAGTTTTAATACTATTTATAGTCATTTATAATTATTGTTATAACTAATATGTGATTATACCAATTATTATGATAACCGGCGGTGTGGGGGGCAGAGCTCACAACTATTTTATTAAATTTTCAGAGTTCCCCCCCCCCCCCCCCATTGAAAATCCTTGATAAAGCCACTGGCTTTGGCACACAGATTTAAAAGCTTTACTATTTTTGTTTAGATTTGCTTGATTTGGGACTATGTGTTTAGTACGAAAATTGAATATTTTAGAGCCTACCTATTATTGATTATAATATAGCACTAACTAGAAAGCCGAACGATGACAATAATCCATCGCGTGTGCTTAATTTATATGGCAGTAACGTTAAAATAATAGGCTTGAGCTGGAGTCCGAATAATGTTACATAAACATATGTACAAATTCGATATAGTCAATAATGATAAGATCATTACAAAATATACGATTATATTTGATTCGCTGTCGTCACACATATTATACATTATTTTACTAACTAGATATCCGTTTTCGTATTATAACCCGGATAATAATTGAAGTCTGAAATTCGTAATCAAAGAGGTGAATGTTTAAAAAATGTATTTGATAACAACATTACGCCAATACGCCATACAAATTAATAATTAATTAAAACAATTAAAACTATGTTAACGGTAGACGGTATACTTATACACAAGTATAAATGTATATTCATGCATGAATATACACCTATTATAATAATAGTTTACTTTAGTTGCGTCTTTAATTGTTCGAATAAACGGGATTCATTTTTTTTCCGTTAGTACTGTTGCGTCCGGACCTGTCGATGTACAGGATGATTTTTTTCATCAAACAACACTCATTATTTCACAAAGTATTGACTTTTTTTAATTTTTTTTTTTTCAAAATTGCATATGTATACTGGTCTAGAATTGTAGAACTCTTTATTGCTTTGACCCTTATATTTATTAGGTAAACCACTATTAACTTTTGATTTTCAAATTATAATCTATACATAAAATTACATGAATTAAAAACGTTATTTTTTTTTATGAATTATCACGTTTAAATCTTCATTTTTCGTCAATCCATTGATGAAATATAGCCCCTCAAAGTTGGGTAGTTTTGTGAGAGTAAATGTGCCACAACTTGTCAGTAGATTTACAGTTATTAGAATTTTTATACTCCAGGGTAAAAAATATTTTACTATAACAATCAATTCACAAAGTACATAAAGCCCCTAAATGAATTTTATTGCACACTCTTTCCACGGACTCGCGCAGTTCAACCACAAAGGTAATTATGACTACGGCACTGGTCATAATAAAACTTATCAGTTATAAAGACCAGAAGTTTACTTGTTATCTAATAAATTCGATATCATTCAACCCAAGGTATAGCGGCAATAATCTTGTTACATGATCCTACCTACCTACAATAATATACGATTATATTATTACTTATTAGGTACCTACATGGCTAAATAACTAGGTATGATCGCAACTTTGTGATACGCAGGTGTCATGGCCGCCACTGGCAGTGATAGATAAGACGTATACCGACCAACGTAGTACGGTGATAAAAATCACTGCCAGTTAAGATTTCTTTCCATGCCAAATCGTAAATAGTACGTGAAGAATAGTACGTGCGCAGCCCAGAACGCAAATGCGTCTTAATGAGATCATACCTAGTTATTTAGCCATGGGTACCTACATATAAGTTATAATTAATTGGACTGCTACTGTCGATTATCGCTTATGATACGAATTAATCTCTTTAGGTACAAATAGTAGTGACGTCACATTGTCTATTGATAAGACCGATGGTTCAAAACCACAGATATATAAAAATACTATTATTACATCAATCTAAAAATATAAAATAATTACTAGTTATTACTATGTTTTAATAACTAATAGTTTTCATACGTAAAACTTGGAAAACAGATGGATGTGGCATATAGAATTCAAACCGAAGTTGACTGTGGTATGATTCAGCACCGTTAGTCGTTCTTTTTGTACCATTAGGTTCTTCAGCCCACATTGTAGGAGGAAATTGTTCAGTGTCAATATAATTTTCAAGTATATAATTAGCAAACTCCGAACACTTTTTATGTTTTGGAGCTTCAGATAAAATGTCAGTAAAAGCATCGAAAACCAAATTTTCCGGTAAATATGGTAATCCGAAAAACATTTTAAGCCACTTTCCAATCTCTGAATTTTTATCTTTGTACTCTTTATGCAGTATTGGAATAGAATTTATTTTTCGATACCATACTTGACATAAATGGATTTCATGCTTTAATTTTGATATTTTTAAACACATTTCTCGCTGCAGTGTGAGCTCCGACTTCAAAATCAAGAAGTAATAATTGTGGATTTAAATTTGTATCTGTTAATTGTAAACATAGGTTTTTTAAATTTGTCCACATACGAATGTAACATTTTAATGTTTTTGATGGCAAAAAACAAAATACTAACGGAACGTAGTGGCCTCTTGTTAAACCATGTATTGTATATTGCTGAAAAAAATGTTTTGGGCAATACGTGAATGTACCGTCTGCTAAAAGAGTTTCCGTATTGTCATTGAGAAATAATAAATTTGTTCTGCAAGTTACAATTATTATTTCATCCTCTTCAAATACGTGTACAAAATTTTCTTTAGATTTATTCTCAATACTAGCAATTTTAACTTTTTGAATAGCATCGGTTATAGATGATGGGACGGTAGGTTAAGTTTTGCGTTGTTCTCGATACATAGATTTTCGAAGAGCATTTATATTAGATGAACATACCTGAGAGTCTTCAATACTTGATAATTCTTTACGAATTATTTTTATTGGCTTTTCATATACATTTTCAATAGCTTTACGTTTAACAGCTGTATGAATCTTTTGTAGTTCTTTTTTTTGTTCATCATTGTCCTCGTCGTGTTGGTGATCTTTAATATTACCGCGAATTAAAACCGTGTTTTCATTGTTAGTGATAATAGTTATATTACATGTTTTTTGGACACACCGCCAAACAATATCACCTAAACTTTTATTAGTTCTAAAATAACGAAAGTTATAGTTTTCGAAATGAATAGAACTATTACCACGGTTATTAGTAAAAAGTTTAAACATATTGTACCTATTGATTTTATTTTAAATGTCACGTGGAATGATTCAAAGATTGAAAGACGACTAAAAATGCACTACAAATTTGTACACTGTGAATACAATCATTTACAGATAAAGCTTAATAATGTCGTTATAGATAATTGTCAATAAGTGACAATAATCGTCCAAAATATACGTGTGCGGTAATGGGATATCCAGTATTTTAAAATCTGTGTGCGGTTTTGTCCCATGTGTATTTTGCGCGTTAGTGCGGTAACGGGCAACGCCCATCTGCATTATATTTCTCGTTTATTATAATAAATAATATTATTATTGTTATTATTAATTAACTAAAATAATAATAGAATTTAAGATAATAATTATATTTATTATAATTATATATTATTAATACATTTTTAATAGTTTTGTTTCCCGCCATAACATTTTTTTTGGTTTATCACTTTATCATAATATATATTTTGTAAACATTCACCTCTTAGATAAGAGAATTTCCGCCATTTTGTAGGCATCATAATTTTTACATTGTAGGAATAGGGAGTCGTCTATCTAGTATTTTTATATATCTGTGTTCAAAACAAACTGTTATTACGGTTCATTCCATAAGAAATACATGGGTCGAAAAACATGTTTGAAAAAAATTGATTTTAAGTGCATATGTATATTTTCTTAAAGTTTTAACTATTAAAAACATGTTCTTCACAAGTTTATACATATAAACCGACCAAATATATGAAGCAACGATTTTTTCGTCAGTATAAACAAAGTGTAGGTAGTATTTAGTATTTCTATGGCACATACGTTATACCATAATTATTATACTCTATGCATTATACACAAATCAGTTAAGTATTATTAATATTTTTTACTAATGCAATTTTTACATAGAAGTATGTACTATTTTCCCTCCATTTTACATAATAATTATGTTTTATGAATATACTTATATATATATAATAATTTGTTGTGTTTTTCTTTTTAAGCAATTTGCTTGCCCAAAGCTCTGTTTCGGCGGTCTCAAGTGTTAGATTTCCTTTTTGAAGAGTTTTTTTATGAAGTGAGTATAAGATATTACATTATCCTTCATAAGTCAATTTACTAATGTTGGAAAATGAATTTTTTCCAGTTAAAAAATATGACGTAAATAGTTCATACTTCTATGTAAAAATTGCAATAGTGAAAAATAATAATAATACTTTACTGATTTGTGTATAATGCATAGAGTATATAATATAATGTGTGTGCCATAGATATACTAAATACTACACTTTGTTTATATAGACGAAAAAATCGTTTAGCTTCATATATTTGGTCGGTATATATGTATAAACTTGTGAAGAACATGTTTTTTGACCCATGTATTTCTTATGGAATGAATCGTGATAACAGTTTGTTTTGAACCGTCGGTCTTATCAATAGACAATGTGACTATTTGTGCCGATTACATAAAATTAGTTTATAATCCGTTGTCCATGGTTACTGGTTTATCACAACTGTAGTACTGCCTATTATCAAAAAAAAAATACAGTGTATGTATTACAAAATAAATAGGAGTAGTAACTGTTTACTTATGTTACAGATAAAAACTTGTTATCGTTACTCTAGTAGCATAGAGTAATATAGAGAGGCCGTTCCATATCTCTTCTATTGAATTGATTGAAGTTCAGTTGGTGTATAAATAGCAGACTGTCCATTTTATATAAAAAAAATATTGTAAAACGTATTGTACAATATATTGTATGGTTGTGATATATAATCTCCTTATTTATTGTCATCGATATGTATATACTATAGCATAGTATAGTTTATATATCTCGATGTATATTGTGATAAAACGTGAATTTGTGATTACTGCATTGAGTAATACTATAGTGCGGTCCATGAAAAGTAGGCCGCGATCGTCACGCGCCTAACGGCCGATTTACGGTACGGGTTTCCAAACGTTTCCCGCCTAATATTAATTATTGTTATTATTTGTGATAACATACCAACGAGTCAACAAAATCAAAATTACGAAAATTTATTCTAAAATGCGATGAAATACCGTCAGAAAACCATCTGTACTATAATAAAATAATAATAATAATAATACTCTCAAACGGAGAATCCCTGGTTTCACTAAAAACGGCCGGTAGGCGCGTGACGATGGCGGCCTACTTTTCGTGGACCGCACTATAGTATTACTCTATGACCTATGTGATTACTGATATTATATTATTATGTTTAATTTGATTGTTATTCCGTAATTCCGTATTCGTTGTCCGTTGATATTTGATACTTGAAATTTATTCAAAACTTAAGCCTTGAAAAGTTATTGTTATAGCTTCTTAATTTTTTTTAACTAAAATGCCTAGCTGTATGCTTTGTGGGAAATCTGATAATCAATTATCTAAAGCTGCCGACATTTCTTTTCACAGGTATATAAGAAAATACAAAGAAAATAGAGAAAATACAGTTTTAATTTCTATGATTTCGTTTCATTGAATTGTTTTCTTAAAATGTATGACAAATTTCATCATTTCAAAAATAACATAATCAATTTAAATATATTTTCTTTAATTTAAGGATAAAAAAATATGAGCAATTTTAAGCAAATCCGTTGATTTTATTATTCGGTTTTCTTTGAAATTAAGAAAAAAAATATTATACTTTAGGTTAAACTGACTTAGAAACGATGAAAAATATCTTAATTTTTACGCATAATTAAAGTGTTGAATTTTTGAAAAATAGTATGTTAACAAAACGGTTTAAAACCAATACCTAGCTAATTACATTAAATACATTGCAATCAATCTTAACATCAATGCTACTTTTCCTATAATCAATGTTATTAGATATTATAATTCAAATAAATCTATAATAGTAGGTATTACTTTAAAGGAAAACATCTTAATGTTAACGAAACATAATTAATACTTCAATATTTCTCAATTTAACAACTGTAAAATGGTATTGAATTAATAACATTTGCCGTTATATCAACGAAAATGTTTTTTTATAGTTTAAGACATAGACCTTTTACTAGTTTTAATTTAGTTAAAGGTCTATATGGTTTAAGATAAAAAAAAATATCAGCCAATTATAAAATAGCTAAGTAATATATTTACTGCAGCAGTGTCAGTGTGTTAAGCATTATTTTATATTTTAGATTCTGAACGGAGTGATGAATGTATTGATTTTACAATGATGTGTGATTTTTTTTTTTTTTTTGTGTCTGTCGACAACATTTGGAGCAGTAAAAATGCTTTGATTTTTGACTTCAGCCCCTCTTTGAAAAGGAAATTGAATCTAGTTGGTACTTTGGGGGGTCAAAAGTTTTCAATATTTTTTAAAAACCCTAAAAAAATGAGGGAAAACGGGATTTTTTACGCAAAACCAGTTTTCGTCAAAATTGAATTTTATATTTTGCTATAACTCAAAAACTAATCGATATAAATACTTGAAATTTTCACCAAATGTTTATATTAGCGTTATCCATATACAGTTAAATTTTCAAAGAATTTTGACTTTTTTTGAACTATTTATAGACAATTGAAATTTTCAATTTTTCTAAGTATTTTTTTTTTTAAATAACGATAAAAATTTTTTGATAGACCAGAAAATCTTGAAAATTTAATACAAACTTTCTTATAAGTTTTTCTTAAAGTGATAAAAAAAAATCCGAAATCGTTAGTCACGATTTTTTTTATAAGTGCTTAAAGTTCGAATTTATACGAAATATGTCAAAATGGCGAAAATTTGCAAGTAATTTTGTGGTTGGAAAATCGTAAAAATTTTTTCTTTTATAACTAAGTTTTGAAAATTTGGTACAAGGTTCTCCATAAGTTTTTATTCAAATATCTGTAAAAAAAACTCTACCGGATTCAGACAAAAAAATTGTATGAGTGTTTGAAATTAAAAAACCGCGTTAAATAACGGTTTAGCCTCTAACGATTTTTGATATTTGTTGAAATTCAAATAGTATAAGTCGTATATACTTAAAAATTTTACTAGTTATTTATATTGTCATTTTCTTTACATGATTTGATTTTCAAATGTTTTGACTTTTTTTGAGCTCTATATATAGACAAATGAAATTTTCAATTTTCCTAAGAATTTTTTTTTGAAGTGTCAAAATATTTGAAAAATTAATACAAAGTTCCCCATAAGTTATACTTATAGCGATAAAAAAATTATAAGAATACATGGGCAAAATTTTTTTTTATTAGCATTTGAAGTTCAAATTTTGACAAAAACTCGACAAAATCATGAATATTTGCAAATTATTTTGTAGTTCAAAATTCATAAAATTATTTGTATTTATATATTTATAATTTGTAAATATTCTAGACTGACAAATCATCTCCGTTCAGAATCATTTTTCGTGTACAATGATACCTATCATTGCATTCAAATTTAACCTACCCTAGTCCGAGGTCCATCCCACCCCCTAATGTACAGCAGAGCGGTACCCACTTGCCGACTTTTGTTTTTGTGAATTTGTTATTTATTGTTATATACAATTTTGTAATACATTTTTTTATTATTATTATTATATAATATACTTTGAACTTTTATTTATATTATAGTTAAGTATGTAAAATTATCATTTATATAATCGTGTAAAAGATGTTTATTTATTTATTAAGACACTCATTTTTATTATTATCTTTATTTAACATAAACATTTTTTATTGTATGTAACTATTAAATATATAATATAATTTGTAATGTACTTTACTTCGTAAGTTTAATCTAAAAGATTTTGATTTTAAAAATACCTTTTAATATTAAATTGTTAAACTTATAATTAAATTTATTAAATGAATAAAAAATAATAATTTAAATGTAAAAGTTGTTGTTTTTAGTACCTAATGAAACAATTTCTTAAAGCCTTGAAGTCATCATTATTTTGAAGGAAAATTTACTTTTGTCTTGTACATTAAATCTTAAGTTTAAAGATATTTTAAGTTATATTTTAAAGGTGGTAGTATTGATCTCATTATAATTAATATTTGTTTCTATTATATAATTTCTTATTATGAAAGAAATAATTTCTTTAAACTGTATGAAGTCATAATTAATTTAATGGAAAATATACTATTTTTTAAGAATTGTCAGCTTCATTAATTTAATGAAATCGATTGGACTTCATTGGATCAAAATAATATGCGTTTTTCATTAATTAAATGACATTTTTTTCTGAGTGTACTTTTTAAATCTGTAATTCTGTTTTAGCATTAATTGTTTAAAATCTAATAAAACCTTTAATAACAATAAATTTGTGCTTGTTCAGATTTCCAGTGAAAGAATGTGTCATAGTGAAATGGAACAATTTTTTACTAGAGAATGCTTTAAACCCTGTTGATGTCATTAAGTCTAGTTTAGTGTGTTCATCACATTTTGATAAATCTTGTTTTATATTATAAAAGTAGAAAATTATTACAGAAACATGCTGTTCCATCTATAATTGTTAGTCGAATAAAGAATGTAAGTATATATTTAACGAAATATTTGTTTAAAAAATGAGTATTTGATGTTTTTTGAACATAACTTCTAAGGGAAGTTGAGTTACTTTTTTTAAAAAATACCATCAAATAAAGCATACAAAAACACACAATTTGAAAAAAAAATCGCTTGGGAGCTAAACTAGAATTGTTCCTATAAATTATTTTAGGCTAAACAAAGTTATCCCGAACTATTGAATATAGTTGAAACTGATTCTTCGATCAATTTAATTGGCAGTAACTCCTTAACGGGAAAGACTTTAAGTTTTAACAGAAAATTAGTGAAAGTGAGTACTTTTTGAATGGGTATTATTTATAGTTCTTTTTATTTAAATTGTCATCTTTGGATATCTAGAAGTAATTTAAAAGTAGAAGGAGTGTCCCCATTAAATGAACCTACTGCATCAAGTAGTTCTTGTACAACTAGTTCTGTCACAGTGTCACACCAATGCCAAAAGAAATAGGAACAATAGAAACCTCATTCATTGCCACCAGTGAGGTGTCTAATGATGATACACCTCGTCGAGTGTTTTTAAAACGTGGTATTCGACAAATGTCAAGTGAATTGATTATTAAAAACAAAAAAATGAAAAGTCTTCAACAGGTTGTTCGACGTCAAAATAAAAGAATTGCCAATATGACATCAATTATTGAAGATCTTAAAAAAAAAATCTTATTGATGAGGATATAAGTGTTAGTCTTTTAGAATCATTTGGTAAGCATCAAAATCTTATTACGAATTGGGCAAAACAGTTACAAAAAAATATAGTCCTACAGTTCGACAGTTTGCATTATCCTTTCATTTTTGTTCTGCTAAAGCATATGAATATGTTAGAAGCCAATTCAATACTTTTTTGCCACACCCACGAACCCTTAGTAAGTGGTATAGGCATGTTAATGCCGAGCCAGGGTTTACTGAGGAATCACTAAAAGCTTTAACATTAAAAGTAAAACATTCCCCTCATACCATTTTCGCTGCATTAATCATGGATAAAATGTCAATACGACAACATTTAGAATATGATGGGAATCAGTATTATGGCCGTATAGATATGGGAACAGAAATGAATAATGACAGTTTGGAAATGGCTAAAGAATGCTTTGTTTTATTAGTAGTTAGTGTTAATGAAAATTGGAAATTGCCAATTGGCTATTTCTTATGTAGCAGTTTAAAAAGTGCACAAAAAGTAGAACTTATCCGACACGCTTTGCATGTATTAGAAAGTACCGGCATAAAAATAATAAGCTTCACGTTTGATGGTTGCTCAACCAATATTACTGCTGCTAAACTTTTAGGTTGTAATTATGACATTGATGCTTTAACTACTTCTTTTGCATCTGAAAATGATACAAATATTGTAACAATGCTTGATCCTGCTCATATTATTAAGCTAATAAGAAATTCGTTTGGTGAAAAGAAAATATTTTTAGATTACAATAACAGAAAAATTAGTTTTGAATATGTTAAAAAATTATGCTGTTTACAGGAAGAGGAAGGATGCCATCTAGCCAATAAGCTAAGAAAGCAGCATTTATTCTATTTCAAACAAAAAATGAAAGTAAAACTTGCAACACAACTTTTGAGCCAGTCAGTAGCGGATGCATTGAACTTTTGTAAAGACAACTGAAAAATGTCTTCATGCAGATGCCACTATAGAGTTTATTGAGGTTTATTGAGGCCTATTCAACATTGGTTTTGATATTTTGAACTCTAGGTCTATTAATTACATTGGGTTTAAAAAAGCTCTATGCAAGGAAAACATTGAAGAAATAAAATTATTTACTGACAAAATTACATTTTACATTAAAAACCTAAAAATTCAAAACCAAAATGGAGATTATATACCTGTTCTACAATCCAACCGTAAGACTGGGTTTATTGGATTTATTATATGCTTAAATAGCATATTAGAACTTTATAAAACATTAATAGAAACTGATCAGTTGGATCACATTAAAATTTATAAGTTAAGTCAAGATCATCTTGAACTTTTTTTTGGCAGCATTCGGTCCCATGGTGGGTATAATAATAACCCTACGGTTAGACAGTTTCGTTCTGCTTATCGAAAATTAGTTATTCGAGCTAATGATGTACAAAATATTAATACAGAAAATTGTATACCTCTTGAAGACACAGACATTCTCCATTACTCCAGTGCCGATCCAGTCAAGGTTTTAAATATAAACTCCCACGGTTGTATTCCTGATGCAGTGAATCAAGAAGAAAATGTAATTGACATTAATGCTTTTATTATGGATCATGACTATATTGGATGTTGTAGTAATAATTCTTTTAGTAATTGTACAAAAGAAATTATCATCTACATATCAGGGTTTGTAGTTTATAAACTGACCAACACTCTAAAATGTGATACATGTAAAGATTCCTTATGTTCAACTGAAAGAGACTGTTTTTTAAACTCCCTTATTACCTTAAAAAATAAGGGAGGTAATAACGGTGGTTTAATATATCCATCTGAAGACGTTCTCAACATTTGTTTCAGAACTGAAAAAACTTTAAAGCAATATAATTTTTCAAATAAAGCCATCAACAAATTACAAATTCAATCTGTGAAGTTCTTGGTTACTTTTTATACAACTCAAATATATTCCAATCACTAAAGACACATAGCTGCGAAATTAGAAGTCCATTAACTGATCATGTAACTCTCCTAATAAAATCCATAACTACAACATATATTAATTTAAAAATCAACTATAGTTTAAAAATGTTCAACGAAAAACCTTCAATTAGAATGTGGTACAATAAACTTACCATTTTTAAGGGTCAATAATTTATTATTAATTTATAATTTATTGAATTAATGTTGTTATTAAATATTATATATATTATAATATTATAATAGACAGTAGTCAGTTATCAGTATACAATTAATACACTATACAATAATTTAAATTAACTGTTTGTATCATATTAATATATTATTCATAATGTAAAAAATGTTATTAATTTGTATTTTGTTTAGAAATCGTGTGATACTTTGCACAATTACAAACAATTGATTATAATATGCCATGATCGTACACTAGACAGGTACCCATATTTTATTTTATGTAAGTGGTTAACCTGTAATTTATACACCACTTGATCATCATAGCGCTTGCGGAACGGCCTCTCTATATTACTCAATGTCTAGTAGACAGTCTGTATCTCAGTATTATGATATATTAACTGAAATCAAAATGTTTAAAAATAATGATAATACGAATTATTTATTATAGTTTTTACATAGTACATACAACAATATGGTGACCAGAAGAACTATTTTCCATAGGACAGTAATCTTTTTGATGCAAGTCCTAGTGTCATTAAAAATAGTGGTAAGTATATGAAATTGTAATTTTTTTTGAAAATATTATGAGTTCCTATATGTTTATGATTTTTTATAATTTGATATTAATTTATATTTTATGGTTCGAGCTAATGCAATCTAATTGGTTGTTAGCATAGTTAATTAAATTTTTTAATGTTTCCTACATTTTAACAAAATTTTGTATTAATTTATTCAAATGTTACACTTGGTATTTTACCTTTAAAAAATAATTAAAATATTTATACTTTTGTTTAAGTTAACTTAAATTTCATAGAATTGTCATCAAAAAAACACATATCTAATGAGTTAACATAATAATTTTAAATAATTCGTTTTTTAATACCTACCTAGGTTAAAATAATAATTAAAAAAACACATTTTTTGTAGAAGGGATGACTTATGGTCTATTATATGGGCAAAATGGGTATATACATTAGCAATTACGACAGAGGAGAAACTAAGTTTTAAAATGTACCTTTTTAAATTTTTTTATCTAGTCACCATACATATAACTACAAAATTAGTAGTACTTAACAATATATTATAGGACTTTCTAAGTATCCAATTCACACGTGTAATCTCAATTTAAATATAAAGTAGTAAATATACCTCGACCCATTAGTTTATATTCTATAAACGAACAGATGGTACCTTTTACTGGCAGGGGTCTTGATCGGCAATTCGTAGAAAATAAATCACATCCCGTCGGGCTTACGGCCACTATAGGAATGGTCCTCAATTTTGAACTATATCAAAGGGGCTGAAACTCTTTTTGAAGACCCGCTGTTGTTCTACATTTATTGAAAACAATACCCAAAGAATCTGTAATATTTTTTGATAGATATTTTACAACTTTCCTATTGATGAACCGATTAAATGAAATTGGTACTCATGCAACGAGAACAACCATACAGAGTATTTTGAAAAATTTTTATTTTTCGAATGACAACAAATTTGAACGTGGTGTATGAGGGGAAATTTACAAGAGCTGATCAGAAACTAATTGCCATTAAATGGAAAGATAGTAAATGTGTAACAATGGTGACGACAACAACAGATGCAGAACCATATTAAATAGTTAAAAGATGGAGTAAAACATAAATTTAAATTTAAATTTAAAATAAAGAGATCAATGTTCCTTGTCCTGCAGTAGTATTATCATATAATAAAAATATGGGTGGTGTTGACATGAGCAATCAACAAATGGAAGCTTACCGCACAGGTTTAAATTTAAGAATTGGACATTAAAAGTTGCAATACACTTCATAGACTTAGCAATAGTTAATTCTTAGATGGAGTACAAAGAAGACGCAACTAAAATGCAAATCCCTAAAAATAACAAAATCAACATCACTAAAGAATGACTTTCAACACCAATAAATAGAGCCCAGATTTGTATGTTTTTGCATATTTTTTCCTTTTCTTTTTTTTATATTTTTGTTAATAATCTTCACGAATCATACTAATTGGTATTCACTGTTAAATTTTTATTTTGCATATTTGTTGCATATTTTAATAAATGCGCTATCGCGAATAAATTTGGCCGGTAAGAACGTAGAATTAGCGACACTGTTTAATCTTAATTTAAAATATGTATTATATGTGAAATATTTTATACACATTAAAAATAGTTGAGGTAATGCTATCGTATTAAAAGAAATAGTTCATCTGATGTAATCTAATCGTTATATCGTCGTTATCGATGTGGTACATTTAATTTTATAATATCTATATATTTGTTATAAATAGTTCTAATAACTATCAAGATCCAATTATTTTAAGCTCTTTTAAATTTGTCTCAATAACTTCAGTTGATTGTGAACGATCATTTTCGGTATACAAGCATTTATTAACAAATAGATGGCATAGTTTTACCAAAGAAAAACTTGAATATCATTTAATAATTAATTTTAACAATAAAGAATAAAAGCACATTTTGAGTTGTATATTTTATTTTATTTTTAAACAGTAATATTTATGTATTTATTTATATATTTATATTTCATTATATTTTATTATCTTATATTTTTTTCATGCTTATTAAAACTTTGAATTTTTAAACAAAAATTTTATAAAATGCATATTTTAATAATTTGTACTGCATATTATATGGCATATTTTGATACTTTTTAGTGCATATAAATTCGGACTCTACCAATAAACAACAAACAACCAAATGAAAATGATAATTCTGTCGATGCAAATAAAAAACCTCCAAACAAAGTTCGAAATTTTAGAACACCTATTCCAACAGAAAAAAAGGTGAAATATAAAAATTAATTTTATTAAAAATGTTATTTATTTTGTTATTATTTATTTAGCGTTATGATCACTGGCCAGAAGCTTACAGTTTAAAAACTGCCCGGAACTGTAATGTTTATTTGTGTCTTACTCCTGTAGCGTGCCACGTACGAGCAACAGTAAAGATGTAGTATCAGGTAGATTAGTTTAAATAATGAAAACTGATGAATTATTTCTAAGTGTTTTTTTTATTGAAAAATATTCTATATTCAAATATTTAATTTAATTTAACTCTGAAAAAAATTCTAAGTCCAAAAAGTACAATTATTGAACTGGGTGACGTGAAGGTGCTCGCTTTAACTCTAGTGGATCACGTCTAAAATGTGCCTATTCAGGGACCCCGCGGTACCTGCAGATCCCTGCTGGTCAGTGGCACGTGCGGCTTTCATCTTTCCACGCTTTGTGTCGATCATATATAGATGATTTCCTGTTGAGTTATAAGTGTGCATCAATTATATACCTATAATATTCTACCGGGTAGAAAGCGTACGTGCGATGATACCTTTTTGATTAATTCTTACCCTTCATTTTTAGGTCTTATATTATAATCTATTATAACAATAATATAATAATTATAATAATAGTTGCTGCCTCTAATGTTTGTTATTGTTGGTTATTGTATGGAGCTTATGTATTATATTTAGTGTGTAGTATCAGAGCACGTTGCACTCCTAAAAATAACTGCTTTAGAATGTTTCATATAAAATAAATTATTGTTATTATACAACTTTTTTTACCAATAGCTTTATAATGTTTATGTCTTACTAAAAAAATATCAAAAGAAGTAGTTCATAAAATATGTGATTAAAAATATTTCAAATAAAATTAACTAAAACTGTTTACGATAAATATGAGTAGTAATTAATTGCAATAATAAACTACGAACCTACACTAATTTGTGGGTATATTTTTAAGATATTCAAATGGTTTAAAATTTTGTTTTTATTTAAAACGTTGTCATGTTTGAGTATAAATTCCATTTTTACAATAAAAAGTAGTAAAAATTAAAAAAAAAAAAAAAAGATGTAGGTTTTTAAAAGGCTCAAAACAGCTTGCACATTTGTATAGGATCGTTTTAAAACTGATCACTGTATGATTTTATTAATTTTATATTAGTTTTTTAATTAGATACATGCTAACCTATACGAATGTGTGTGTTCGTCGTGAAAAGGATAAAAAAAATTGAAAATGAGTAGAAATTTTACTAGCTTCAATGGCATAACTAAAAAAGCCTAAACTGAAAACTGTCCTTGTTAATTTCAACTGATCTCTGATCTCTATCAATTTATTGAAATCTGAAGTATATATAGATACAGTAGTATCACTACTAGACTATACTGATGTATGCATTATCGATTTATGTAACTAGTTTGGTAAACGGAAAACTGGTACGGTCTTTATAAACGCGGAATATTGGTACGATTCACGATAACCAAGGTTTCCCAAACTGTTATGAAAAAAAAGACTAAAATACGAATGATTTTTTTTAATATTATTTTACCGGCTATCGATGGGAAACCTCGAGTGACTTTGTGAGTGAAAATAATCATTAATTTACGATACAATAAGATACAATAAGATTAAGATAAGATACGATAAATATCTATTAATCAGTAAATGTCATGAACTATATACACCAGTATATAATTTGTAATGTTTGATTAAATAGGTAAGTACTATTTTTCACTCAACCAAAAAATATTCTAGGTTACATATTATATTATATATTACCATTATTTATCATTATATTATATACCATACATATTAATATATAATGGACCATTTTTAAAGTCAAAGATTTAGTGAATTAATAATAAATAAAAATTTTTCATATGAGGTTTTAAGGAAGAATGAAAATTATAAATGGTGGATGAGCACACAAAACACGCATTTTAAATTCCCGGAAAAGTAAATTTAAGTAACTTAAATTATTCTAATGAAACTCAACATAACCATCAGTTAATAATAAAATAGAAGAAATAATTGTTGTGAAAATAAGTATACAGGAAAAGTCTTAAGGAAAACGAAAAATCCCAAGTCAAATATTGTCTTTTACCGTGCATAATATTCAAAGTTAAACAGTAATTATTTTATTATATAAAAAGGTATAAAATATCGTTGTAATTTTATAATTATACTTGTACAGTCGATACAGCTGTAGCAGTCGGAAATTTTTCCTCGTTAAAACGAAATATTAGAAACTATTGGCATAGACATAAATTATTTACCTAGAGAACCAATGAATTCTGATTTCTATATCCCTGAAGAGTGGAAAACCAAAATGGGAGCTGTAGTAAACCCAATGCACCTGCATGGTGTTATACTATATTAGATTACATTATATTTAATTGGGATAGTTTATTAATACACCTGCATTATAAGCAATAGGCCAGAGATCAGAAAAACATAGTTTTTCTGTCGATTAAGTAATAATTATATAATTATAGGATATTACTATAATTATATCATTTATATAATAGTTATATAATTATTTAATGATGATTATGTAAATCATCATATCACTCTAAAATAGACTACTAGTCCCCTGCATGTCATTGAGAACTCATATAAATACGAGTAGAGTATTTAGAAGTAATCAGAAGGTAGTTCACTCCAATGTAAGACTATTGCTCGTCGTGGACTTTGTCACAGCCACATCGCCGCGAGTTTACGGTCATTCCCAGTACTTGTAACTTTTACATAGCAGCAAGCTATTTTACTTATGTTTTATATTATTGTTTAATGTTTTATATTGTTTAACTTAATAAACTTTTACTTTATTTCAATAAAACAACAAGTGTTTTAATTTTCAATACCTACCTTTCTCACAACAACTCAAGCTCAACCACAGAACGTGCTACGTCGTTTAAATAATTAATTTGTACGAAGTCGCAGTGTCCTGCACAGCGATCACTACAGAGCGGAATCTCGGTCATTTATGATATTTAACAATGAGGAACCTGATTTAAGAATTTTGATATTTGTTTCTGACTTTGCATTAGATATTCTAACAAAATCTGAAATTTGGTTTATAGCTGGTACTTTCAAGTGTTCATCTAATATATTCCAACAATTTAACATGATAAAAGGAGAATATGAAAGTAAAGTATCTGCTTGTGTGTAAACGTTTTTATCAAATAAGTCAAAAAAATTGTATACAACTATTTTACAACAAGTTATCATTAAATGCATTCAATTTTCTTGGCATCCTAAACCAAAATATGTAATAATGGATTTTGAAATTGCTGCTATGAGTGCAAAAAATGCCGTGTTTGGTAATAGCGTGCAAATCAAAGGGTGTTTTTTTTCATTTATGCCAATCTGTATGGCGAAAAACTAAACAATTAGGAATAATATTATAATAATGCAAAAATAAAAGAAAATGGAAAATAAAATAAAATATAAGATATCAAAATATATATTAGACTATGAATGTTAGTTATGTATTTTAAATTAATTCTAGGCAAACACAAGGGACACAAGCCTTGAATGAATGCCGGATTTATTATAAGTTATTTAAATTTGCGTAATATTACCTTCCTCCTGATCGTCGGAGGGTTATCAAGGTCGTAATTCGATAATGATTAAGTACACCATTGTAGTGAAATATTAATTATTAAATTATAATAAAGTATAATATGTAAAATTGTATAAATATATAAATATCGATGCGCATGAACCTTACCTTATTCACAGCTATGTTTGAATGCGCAGTTGACGTAATAAGATAGTAAAAGGTTTTAAACACTCAGATTAAAATGAAGCAACACTGTAATTTCGATTTTAAAAAATGAAATGGTTCAGTTGTCGCTCGCAATATCTGGTGTGAAGTGTTTTTAGGTGCTCTTGGACTTGTTTGTTTGACTGGTGCTCATGAACTTGGCTCTTAGAATGGTGCTCATGCACTGATGAGAGAAGACGACTTGGTCAAGCCGGCCAGAGTCGCAGGAGGCTCCATCAAAGGTATCCGCGTTACAAAGAAATTGTCTTAGTCCTTGGCGACAGAGACCCTAATTGGACTATCCCTTGCCTCGCGTGGCACACGAAATAGATCACATGTGCTGTGCTACACTGTTAAAACTATGTATAGTATCCTACGTGACCAAATTATATAAATAGTTCCTTTCATCAGTGATTTAAGATGTTTATTAGGGTTATAGGTTTTAACTGCTTGCGACAACTTTACCGTTATTTATTTTATTGAATGAAAATAATAAATTTACAATCATGATATGCGAATGTGAGCATATCATTACAATATGTTCTTTTTACAGAAATAATATAGATTTTAGAATAAGGTATGGTATGATTAACGCTTTGGCAATTTTATCCCTTAGTGAAGTAATAGATGGAATGGTATCTTTATATACGATACCTGTACGATTGTTACCATTACTAAAATATTTTGACGAAACTTATGTTAGTGCGAAGACTGGGAGCTCAATATTTTCTCCCCACTTTTGGAATGTGCATGCAATTACTTTAAATAATGACAACAGAACAAACAGTTTTTATGAAGGTTGGAATAGCTATTTCAAAAAAGTTGTAGGAACAAATAATCCATCATTTCGGTTAATAGTTAAGCGTATCCAACAAGACGAAACGACAACGCGGATTGAAAGAACACTTTTTGATTCAAATACAATCAATACCTTAATGCCTAAAAGTTCAAAAAAATTAAAATTAAAATTTGCAAGACAAACTACATAATGAATGTGAGAGCTATTTGAATAAAGAGATTAATATAGGACAATTTTTAAATAATATAGCTAAGTGTACGAAATAGTTTTTTATGTTTATTAAATATTAATTTATTATTTTATTATTTTGTTGATCTTAAATTATATATTGTATTTATTGTATACTTGTATATTTATATACCATTTATTTTAACTTCAGCAGTTTTGTATGAACTTATTTGTGTGTTTTGTTAATTTTAATTTCTAACACTATTTTTTTGTTTTTAATACATTATTTAAATTTGTCTTGTTGACGATGGTAATTTATCAAAACTATAAACAAATATTGTAAATTTGTAAATATTTTAGGACCCCCGAAAATTAAATTTTGAAGAGTACCAGTATTCCGCGTTTTTGATTTTTTCTATAAATTCTATTGACTTTACCATTATTCCGAGCTCTCTGCAGCCTATATAATATGTTAGTTATACTTCTTATACTCGGAAAATAGGTGCCTAGACTGTTTAAAAAATAATAGAATTGATGTACATGTATAGTTGTAATGACATGCTAAATTATGGCCTCTTTTAAAACCATTACGCGTTTCACTTATACACTGATAAATATTTAAAAAAAAATGTTTAATGTTTAAATTTTAACAAAAAGATCATTTAATTTTTTTAATACTCTATGAATAATATAACTATAATTTAATTTACATAAATCAACATTACATTTCCATGGAATAACAAAAGTTTTGTCATATAGACTCGAAAATATTCATGATTTGTTGGCTAACTCGTTTATTTCTAAAAAAATTTTATACTTATTCGGCAACGGATTATAGACGAGGTCAGCAAAGAATGGTTCTGTAGATTTCGTATGTAGCCTAGTATTTAGCACAATAAATTGAAATCTATTTCCTGGTTTCTAGGAATAACAACATTATGTTTAATATTCTTATTTATAACTTTTTGTAAGTATGAGAAAAAAGTAATGTGTTTTTGTACGTTATTTTTTCTTGTCATTATAGTAAATTTAAGAATATCGCCAGATTTCATTCTAGCAATACCTGAAGGCATTTTAACGGCAATAATAAGTCGATTAGTCCATTTTTCAATATGCCCATAAAAGGGAAACAGTGCGTTTACCCTGCTTTTTTTAGAGGGTTGTCGAGTTAACAATTTTTTTAACAATAGTTTTATTAATAATGTCTATTTTTTTTTTTAATAGGTAAGTACCTACCTACATTTGTTTATATTTAGCTCTTTTTTTGCAACTTAGTTAGAAATGGTTAATAATATGTATCAATTTATTCATGACATCAGATTTTTATATTGTTTAAATATCTAATATTTTGAATTTTATTATGAATTTCTCAAAAAATATCGATTTTCAAAAGTAAAATGCTTACATATCGTACACGAAATTCGTTACTTTTTACCTCGAGCAGTTAACAATCGTGGAAAATCAGTTTATCCAAGTTTACAATTTATATTGCACTTTGTTATTTAGATAGTGGACAAGTAATCATTGATTATGTTTATAGTAATATACATTAGCTTATTTATGAATTTAAAGCAAATTGAAGTACCTATGTAATTATAATTAAAAGTTGAGAAGAACAATGGAGATTTCAACATAAGTTAGTAACGCTCTGCTGTATAGTTGGTAGGTACCTATAGGTCCATAATATTATATAATCTACTATAATTTCATCCAAAGATAGGTATCATTATGTACGAAAAAAGATACTGAACAGAGATGATTTGTTAGCCTAGGATATATTTTTTAGGGGGTGGTGAAAAGGGGGTTTATGTTTTAAGAATCTGAATACCTCAAAATTTAAGTTCTTTTATAATTATTATTGTAAGCCAAACTTATGGAAAATTTAATATTAAATGTTCAACTCTTGGCTACTTTAACTAACATTTTTTATAAATTTTAACTACAAAATAATTTGCAAATATTCATGATTTTGACGAATTTTTATCAGTATTTGAACTTTAAACGCTTAGGTATGAAAAAAATTAAAAAGAAATTTTGTATTAAATTTTAAAATATTTTAAAACAGTTTTTTTGGGCGCCCAAAATTTTTTTTTTATGACACTTCAAAAAAATAACGGTTCCTATTTAAGAAAATTGTATTCCACTGTGCATGCACAAATAAAAAAAAAAGTTTAAAATTAGAACCAAAACATATGTATTTATGTCCAGTATCCATATAAAAAACCCCATGAGTTTTTAAATATTCAAGATCAAATTCAAGATCATACGTTCGAAATATTTTATGTTATCTTTAAAACTGAACACACGGCCTTTACCGGGAACTTTTGTCATTCTACATTCAGTTTTCTTTCAATCTTCAACCCGTTAACAACAACATAAAATAACTGAATATTCAAATACATAACGATCATTGAGTTCAGCAGCCGATGCAGCCGAACGCTCGAAAGCACGAACGATGTAGCGGATGCAGTACTGATACCGGCACCGATAATTAGCCTACTAGGCAAACCAATCAGAATCCAAGGAGCTAGCAGATGACAAGCCGTGTGACCAGAGATACGAGGGTATATAAAAATTGTGCCAGACCAATAGACGGAAAACGTACGACCCGAAGAAACCTGACCACGTCGATAAGAAACACCTAGACAAACGAGGAAGTACCAGGGGTGCAAAGTACCGGAGCATTGACTGTCGACGTGCCACTTACTGTTGTTGTTCTACCTCCCTCCCTACGATCATTTGTACAAGTACCGCCGTACCGAGCCGATTTACCAAGCAGTAGCCACGCTTCAAATTCATGCATCGTTGGTAGTCGACTCCATCCTATAAACTATATTAACTTGACGATTACCATCCTAGCATTATAAAATAGGACTGATTCATTACGATGATCGTGTACGAGCCTCTCGCCCACATAGGCCCGCTTAAATAGCACGGCAAACGCATTCGAGACGCTCGCTTCCTAGGCATCTGTATACATGTAATAAATTTTACATCAAAAAAATAAAGATCAGACGGTAATATACTTAACGCTTTTTTTATTTCCCGACGGTCCTACCAGACTTTGCTGTTTCAAATTATAAATAATAAGTATGTATTTTACTCCATAGATTTTATTGTTATTTTGTATTGTCCTATTTATTTCCGTTTAACTAAATAAAAAATATTCTATGCTCCCCTCGAGTATCTACTCAGCTTTTCTGTTATTCGAATTGTTAATCAAATATTATTTAATTAATTAAAAGTGCATATAATAAATTCACTTATGTAAGTACCTCATATGATAAACTATTATTAAAATAGTATTATTGAAATATTTCTATGTACAAGAACGTGGTGTCCATATGCACAGAAAATCATTACCTTTCTGTCTTTGAAGTACTAAACACAGTCATGCCCATTACTACAGATGTAATTAGACAAGCCATCACAACCGTTAGGACAATCATTACTATAGAATCTGATATAAGTAAGCTTCGATGGACTGGGTTCCTTGTCCAAATCATTAAGGATTGCCAAACTGTGTATCGACGTGTTTGATCAGATGTGAATTGAAAAAGACATAGCTCACACCGATCGACACCGCATTCATTGATCCATCTTTCTAAACATGTTAGGTGTACGTTACCAACCGATCCTATCCAAACAAACAATATGTTCTTACTTATTTAATGCATAGTTATACAAATATATTTTATTTTAGATAGGTATTATTAGAAATATAAATTAAGGCAGGTAATTCTACAATAGCTGTTGTATAAAATACTTGGTAAGTGACAGGTTGGTCAGGTGGGACACCGATGTACTTCCTAGTGGGTCAATATCTATATGTTTAAATGGAAAGCTAAGATCATGCACTCGCCCCTCAATTTGGGGCCTCAAAGTGAGAGGAGTAAGAGTTCTGGCTGGCTAAAAATAGAAAGTGTCTCATTATCTGAGGATTCACGTTACAATCAAGTTATTGTGAATCACAAAACATGTTAAGTATGTACTTGAGACACAGTCTGGGTGAAAAAATGTGGTTTAGAAGAATTTGATAATTAAGTTTGGGAAAAAATTGATAAATTTTGTTCTATATTAAAAAGGAAATGGAAAGAATAAAATATTTGTTTAAGATTTTTATTGAAAATAAAAGTTGGTTTGGTTACCAGAAAAAAAAAACCAGTACTAAATCAGCCTTTAACTAGTTCTAGTTAGTCACATAAACTTTTTTTGGAATATACTGATCGTTTAATACGTTGACAAAAAACTAAGAGCAACGACCTCGTCAAATGAATTAATTTATGTTGCAAAAATTGCATTGTATGTTGAAGGTAAAAGTACTGTAGTCATTCTAGTTTCTCAAGTAACCAAGTATTCCCTTAATCGTGAGATAAGAATTGGAAAACTACATAGAAATGAAACAATTACGCAAGGCATAGAACTTGAACCCATGACACACAGGTGTAGTAACCCGGATTTTAGTAAAAGAAAAATTTATGTATAAAAGATAAACCTAAGTTGCGTATATGCGTAGATTTTAGGAAGCTTAACGAAGTAATTAAAACCGTAGTCTATGGCTTATCTAACTTGATTGAAATACTTGATTCTTTAGGTTTTATGAATTATTTCTTCACTCTTGATTTAGCCAGCTGGTACCACAAAATTTTTATTGATCCGCAAGATACTCTTAGAACTGCGTTCTCAAGTAAATCGGAACATTATGAATTTCTCAGAATACCTTTCGGTAAGCTCAGCACCAGCGATGTTCTCGAAAATAATGTGAGCACTGAGCAGTGTTGGCCAGTCTAGAGGAAATACGGCATATCTAGACGATATTGTTGTACACGGATCCAGTTTACACGACCATCAAGAAAAACTGAAACGTATGTTTAATCTTTTGCGACTACTTAAACTTAAGCTTCAGCGTAGTAAATGTTCTTTTCTACGAAAAGAAGTATTGTATCTAGGCCATATTATGATAATTAAAGTTGGGATCTCGCCAGATCCAATTAACATCGAATATATCAATTTTTATTCTAAACCAAAAAATTCCAAGGACATTAAATCCTTTTTAGGTTTACTAAACTACTATAGACGTTTTTTCAACAATTTTGCAAATATAGCTAATCCTCTGACTAAAAAATTCACTAAAAAAAACATGCTGTGCCGATAAATGTGTTAATACGTATGAGGAATTAAAAAAATAAACTTATTAACCCACCATTATTAACCTATCCAGATTGGGTAAAAGGGAAATTTAACTTAATGACCGACGCGAGTCAGTTTGCAATAGGGGCCATCTTATTACAAGGCAAAATACCACAAGACAAGCCCATTCCATCAAACTTTAAATCAGGCTGAAACTAATTATAGCGTAATTTAAAAGGAACTTTTGGCCATTATTTGGGCCGTTAAACATGTTCGACCATATTTATAAGGACAGAAATTAACTATTAAAAATTTACAACTGACCGCCGACCTCTCACTTATTTGTTTGGACTGAAGGGCACGTCATCACAATTGATAAGATGGCGCCTTCGACTATCTGAATACGACTACAAAATAGTTTAACGGGCGGACGCTCAGCATTCAAACACCGATTGTTTATCACAGATACACATGGTTAGGATTGTGCGACTGTTTCGGAAACTAGTTTCTCAGATTTTGAATTACAAGAAAAACATGTTATTATTAATTCAGACTTTTCGGAGGTCAACGGGAGTATTAAAAACGTTAAATCTGATGAGAATTCATTGTTGCCAATACCTTCTAATGGAATAGTAGTAAACAAGGCAATCAAGAAAATATTGGACGAAAAACAAAGAACAAAAATTACTTTGGATGGATAAAATGAATTTAGTATGCCCAAATTAAATGACCCATTAATTATTCTATTCAAAATTTGAGATAGATCAGCACTGAAGCTGATATTTTGACATAATAAACTGAATTAAGGGGTTTTACATAGACAACAAAATTAACTCGTTTTCAAGAATACGTCTACAGTCTTTTTCACGAAAACTGGCCCTCGACGTTGGCGCACCTGGTGGACGTTTTGATGCAGGGAATCTAAAACACACACAAAGCGCGGCAAATTTAAATTAATTACTCATTTGTATTTTATCTTAAATATGGTTATTTTTACGCCGTAATTTAAATGCAATATTTTTTAATACAAATTATGAACAGTTTTGCTAATTTATTATCACGATTTTTATTTGTTTAGAAATACAAATAAAATTAATTAATTTACCTAACATTAAAAAATATATATATAATTGTTATACAATATTTTACAAATTACAATTTTCATTTAAATTTATGTTATCTTTATCTTCTAAATCGTCGGTATCTTTATCTGGGTTAATGGTCATTATTATTGGCTCCAAATTTTCGTCACGTAAGACTTCTTTTATAAAATCTCTTCTTGCAATTTTTCGCAATGACTTACACATTTCTTCCAACTATCCACGGTCACGGCATCTAACGCTTCGTTAACAAGTTTTTCAACATCTGCTATTTTAAATGAGACGTTTTTTTTTGCGACATCCCCTTTTACTTGGCCCATATCAGTTTTATAGGGTTATATTGGCAATGGTAAGATGGGAGACGCACGACTTCATGTCCCATTTCCAACGCGATTTGATCAAGCTCATATACTTTTAGTCTGGGTACCAATTGTTTGACAATTTCACGTAATTCACTCAATGTTTCAAGCGGTGAATATTCAACCCTTTTTTCAGACAGCCATTTTTGTACATTTGATTTTCTTTCATTTGCCTTTGGATAATTTTCTGCTAGAACTGAATGGTACGGTGCATAGTCCATCACGATTACTGAAGGTTCTTCTAAATGTTGTAACATTTGTATAAACCACTCTTTAAAAATTGTAGAATTCATTTGGTAGTGATAATCTACAGACGTACCACTTTGGCATCGAAAAACTAACTTTGATCCAGGTACAAATCCAAATGAACTGGATCCTGTGTGGCAAATAATCAATCTACTCCCTTTTCCTGCAGGTACTTTAAGGCCTTCTGAATTAAATTCATTCTGCCGAATGTACCCTTTGGTATGATTCTGATTAACCCACGTCTCGTCTAAATAGATGACGGGTCAAGTATCATTATTTTGGCGGAGGTTAACTATAATACGCAAAAATTTAACTCGCTTAGCTACAATATCACTTCGCTCCATTAAGAACCGATGCCCGTCATTTCATTTTTTGTACTTAAAATTTAGACTTCTCAAAATGCGCCACAAGTACTAGAATCCTTGTACTCAGTTCTTTTTTTACATTCAGCTAAAATATTTGATGTGGTAGGGTACTCATGTTTACCGTAAAAATCGTAAACGATTCTTCTCACAATATCCGCATCAAAACCGTCAACTTTAATTGCAAATTGTATCCTTTTATATGTTTTTTGTGGGGAAGTGAACGATGGAAAAGCAGCCTGTGATTCAAATGAAGATTTGTATCCTTCCGCGGTGATACGTTTCACAGTTTTCTCACTTACGCCACATGCTTCAGCAGTTTTTGCTTGTCTCTGTTTAAAAAAAATAGCTATCTCCGAATTAAACGTATCTAATGATAATTTTTTAAAATATTTATACACATTGAAAATTGTCATTTTCGTCTGTGAATGATGTGTATCACACTGTGAAGACATTAAAAAAAAAAAAATAAAATTATTGTCAATGGTATTTAAATAACAAAAATTGCGTGAATAGGATATCACTGCGTATGAAGTATGAACACAGACTAACGTTATGATGTTGATATGGGACGTTTTATTACGATATGACGCTACAGTGACGTGTAACCATGGCAAAAAAGAGTATCTTATTAGTCATTTTATGGAAAGAAAAAACTATAGTGTATAAACAATTTTTGATACAATATATTACGTGTTCGACCGGCAGCTGTAATAGAGGTGGTCGAACAACAGCTGTGTCGTAGAGTTACCGGCTCTTTAGCGGACAATATTAAGAACCACTGGCTTTCATAAATACAGCCACACCAGGCACCAGGCGCGGTAACGTCGAGGGCCAGTTTTCGTAAAAACGACTGTAGAAGGCGTTACTACGCTTACTAGCTACGAGAGAATTAGAAAGATTTTTAAATATAAAATGCAAGGGTATTAACATAAAAAAACTAGTATATAGGTAACAAGATTTTTCAAAAGAGAAAATACAACACATTATTAACGAGTACCATAACACACTGTTAGAGGGACACTCAGTGGTTTTCAGAACGGTTAAAACACTGCGACGTAGTCCAAAAAACGAGAACCCATATTAAAACAAAGCAACCGATGCTTATTACTACGACTGCAAACCATTCATTTCAACGGATATGCTTAGACATAGTAGGACCTCTTCCTAGCACACCAGCTAATAATACCTTTATTTTAACCCTTCAAGACAACATTTAGTCATTATGCTTCAGCAGTGGCCCTATTTAGTACTGATGCAACAACAAATACACAAGATTTCGTTGAATATTTTGTTTGTATTTATGGCATACCAATTTCAATTCTAACCGATTATGAACAAATTTTTATTGGATTTTTTCAAACAAACATTAAACTATTGAAAATTCACAAACTAGTACGATGAATAGGATATAACAAATAAATAACTCGTTTAACGACAAATTACTATTTTTTTTGTTTTTCCAGTTTTCTTTTGTTTCCTTCTAACTTTTCTACAAAAAGCGATTACGCAGAATTTTATTAACGAAAAACTTGCACAAACATCAGGGTTATATTTTGAAAACAGAGGACTTATAAAAATAACAACCAACACATACGATATAACTGTATACATTGACATTAAAAATTATGAACTGCGATGGGGGAAATCGACCAATTTACAAACAACACAAATGTAAGGTGAATGCTTAGGCAGAGCGTAATATGTTAATGTTGAAAAATAAACTTTATTTTTTTTTAATACTTTTAAAGTGTTTAAAATTTAAAAAAAAAAGTGGGCAAGTGGGTACCATTCTGCTGTACATTAGGAGGCAGGGTTGACCTCGGACTAGGGTAGGTTAAATTTGAATGCAATGATAGGTAT